>NC_048306.1:1750728-1930100 GCF_013100865.1 Trachemys scripta elegans | reverse complement strand
CAGGCCAATGGGAGCTGCTGGAAGCGGCGGCCAGTACGTCCCTCAACCCGCGCCACTTCCTGCAGCTCCCATTGGCCTGGAGCAGCGAACCGCAGGCAGTGGGAGCCACTATCAGCCGGACCTGCGGACGGGGCAGGTAAACAAACCGGCCCAGCCCGCCAGGGGCTTTCCCTACACAAGCGGCGACCCCAGTTTGAGAAACACTGTTCTAGGCTATGGAATGTAAAGCCCAGGTGACTATCGTGAGTTAAATATTAGTTGATTGCTGTAAAATTAAAGCAGCTCACTTCACGAGACACTCCACTGACTCAGGCAAACCTGTGGTAACAGGGTCTGGAAGTGGGAAACCTATTAAGATTTCTGACACGAGCAGGCCTGGGCTGAAACCTTTGGGCTGTTCCTGGAGGAGCAAAGGAGAGGCCTAGTAGGCACCAGGCTGTATCTTTGGAGCTAGTTCAACAGCGGCACCACCACCAATAGCAAGAATGTCCGTTTCAAGAGGGGGCGTTCCAGTGGATTGTCACTTCATCTGTCTGTGGAGCACAAGGTTCTGGTCTGGCCCTTTCCAAGCTGGAGCCAGCTGCTGACCCAGAGGCATATCTGCTGAGGTTTGAGTGGGTACCTGTACAGCACGGTGGGCTAAGGAAACCCAGACCCCACAGCTTGTACCTTTCCTGTCCAAGGAAGCCCAGGCAACTTACGGGGCCTTACACAATGAGGCAGCCAAAGACTATGCCAATCTAAAGTATGCTATCCTTGAGGTGGCAGAGGTATGTCGAGAGGCCCATCGCAACCAATTCTGGATGGAGCCTTTTGCTCCCAGGTCACACCACAGGCCGTTGCCCAATGTCTGAAGAATTTTGTCCTGCAAAGTGAATGACATTATATTCTATGGTATTAGAACAGTAGCTGGGCATACTTTCGCTGGTATTCAGATTGGGTTCAATAACCTAACCCCGGCTCCCTCGTGGCTGCCATCCAAACAAGCGGTCAGAGAACTCTGTTGCCTCTAATCCCAGAGCTGAAACTGTTATCAGGCATGCATAGCTCAGTAAAACTCAAGGGAAAACATTGTAGGAGTTCATGGATTCTGGGTGTTTTCACACGCTAGCCGTGGCAAGCCTACTGGACCCCATAGTCCTCCACTGTGATGATCCAGTGCATGTTACTGGCATCCATGGGGATGTCCACTCCTTTTCTTCCTCCCGAGTACTGCTGAGTAGGGGAGAACCCAGATTAGCAGGCGTGAAGAGTTGCTTACCCTGGAAAGGGCAAATATAGTGCCCATCTATAAAAAGGGAAATAAAAACAACCCAGGAAACAGACCAGTTAGTTTAACGTCTGTGCCAGGGAAGATAATGGAGCAAGTAATTAAGGAAATCATCTGCAAACACTTGGAAGGTGGTAAGGTGATAGGGAACAGCCAGCATGGATTTGTAAAGAACAAATCGTGTCAAACCAGTCTGATAGCTTTCTTTGATAGGATAATGAGCCTTGTGGATAAGGGAGAAGCTGTGGATGTGGTATACCTAGACTTTAGTAAGGCATTTGATACGGTCTTGCATGATATTCTTATTGATAAACTAGGCAAATACAATTTAGATGGGGCTACTATAAGGTGGGTGCATAACTGGCTGGATAACAGTACGCAGAGAGTTGTTAATGGTTCCCAATCCTGCTGGAAAGGCATAACGAGTGGGGTTCTGCAGGGGTCTGTTTTGGGACCGGCTCTGTTCAATATCTTCATTAACGACTTAGATATTGGCATAGAAAGTACGCTTATTAAGTTTGCGGATGATACCAAACTGGGAGGGATTGCAACTGCTTTGGAGGACAGGGTCATAATTCAAAATGATCTGGACAAATTGGAGAAATGGTCTGAATTAAACAGGATGAAGTTTAACAAAGACAAATGCAAAGTGCTCCACTTAGGAAGGAACAGTCAGTTTCACACATACAGAATGGGAAGAGACTGTCTAGGAAGGAGTACGGCAGAAAGGGATCTCGGAGTTATAGTGGACCACAAGCTAAATATAAGTCAACAGTGTGATGCTGTTGCAAAAAAAGCAAACATGATTCTGGCATGAATTAACAGGTGTGTTGTGAGCAAGACACGAGAAGTCATTCTTCCACTCTACTCTGCTCTGGTTAGGCCTCAACTGGAGTATTGTGTACAGTTCTGGGCACCGCATTTCAAGAAAGATGTGGAGAAATTGGAAAAAGGGTCCAGAGAAGAGCAACAAGAATGATTAAAGGTCTTGAGAACATGACCTATGAAGGAAGGCTGAAAGAATTGGGTTTGTTTAGTTTGGAAAAGAGAAGACTGAGAGGGGACATGATAGCAGTTTTCAGGTATTTAAAAGGGTGTCATGAGGAGGAGGGAGAAAACTTGTTCACCTTAGCCTCTAAGGATAGAACAAGAAGCAATGGGCTTAAACTGCAGCAAGGGAGGTTTAGGTTGGACATTAGGAAAAAGTTCCTAACTGTCAGGGTGGTTAAACACTGGAACAAATTGCCTAGGGAGATTGTGGAATCTCCATCTCTGGAGATATTTAAGAGTAGGTTAGATAAATGTCTATCAGGGATGGTCTAGACAGTATTTGGTCCTGCCATGCGGGCAGGGGACTGGACTCGATGACCTCTCGAGGTCCCTTCCAGTCCTGGAATCTACGAAAGTGATAATGGAGATGGCCTGGCAACATTTCCCCTCTCTACTGCCTCCTCGCTCAGGCCTTCTGTGTAGCCCTGAGTCCGTGCCCGACCAATTGGGCGACCTCTTTCCAATTGCAAACTTTGCTTCTGGCTTTTCTAGGTCCAAAGCCCTTCCCAAGAGTACAATGATGGGAACCCAGGAAGGTTGGTTACAAGGAGGTCTTGCAGAAAAGATTGAATCTGAGGAACGCTCTCACACCCCAGATGAGTTTTCCCCAACCCCCTGGCCAAGATGACCCACCATTCAACCTGGACAGCCATAGACAGAGGGAGGGAGACACCCTGGGAAAGCCCTATGCCCAGGTGGTGGTAATCAATGGTACCATCACCTACAGGCCTCCCAGTTCCCCCACTTTGAGATACAAAATGGCTTGCTGCATGGAGTCAAACAGGACTGACAAACAGGGGAGGTGCACCTCCAGCTCTTGGTCCCATGAGGAGCCAAGAGGGAAGTCCTACGACTGGCTCACTCACAGGGCCGGCTCCAGGGTTTTGGCCGCCCCAAGCAGCCAAAAAAAAAAACAAAAACTGTGATCGCGATCTGCGAGGGCAATTCGGTGTGAGGTCTTTCGCTCCAAGCCGGAGTGAGGGACCGTCTGCCGAATTGCCGCCGAATAGCTGGACCTACTGCCCCTCTCCCGAGCGGCCACCCCAAGCACCTGCTTGCCAGACTGGTGCCTGGAGCCGGCCCTGCTCACTCACTACCCTCCTCCAGCCACCTGGGAAAGGACAAAACCCTAAGATTGCTGGACAGGTATCCATAAAGAGAGAGATAACTGTTGTGCTTCCTGCCCCAAATGCAAGCAAGTAGCACCCGAAGCGGCTGCCCAGGCCCCTCTGGTACCCTGGGAAAAAAGTTCAAGGGAAAACTAGTATGTCCTAGTTGTGATAGACTGTGCCACCCGCTACCCAGAAACTATTTCTTTATGCCCCATGACAGCCCAAATGATTGCAAAGAAACGAGTACAGGCCTTTTCCCAGGTAGATTTGCCCACCGAGGTCTTCACTGACCAAGGAAACAAATTCATTGCCTATTTACTACAGGAGCACTGGCAACTCCTTGAGAGTCAAATCTCAGTCTATTGCCCCCAGACAGATGGGTTTGTGGAAAGATTTAACCAGACCCTAAAGAACACATTAACCTTTTTTGTAAATCAGACCCCAAAGCTTGGGACCAGCTTCTATCATTAATTCTCTCTGCAGTCCAGGAGGTGCCACGAGCATTGACAAAGGTCCCACCCTTTGAATAATTGTATAGCTGACCACGCCAGAGAATCCTTGATCTCTTTAAGGAGGCCTGGGAAGAACAACAGTCCTGCTCCCAAAATGTACTACCCTACATCCTGCAGATGTGGGAACTTGTGGGACAATTTGTCTGAGAAAATGTTCCCCAAGTCCAGCAGACCAAGGCCTGATGCTTTGTAGCTCAGGGGAATACCCTGCACCCCCATGTTCATCCTTATAATATGATTGTGGGGTATCCAATGCAAAGTTTGCCATGTCGGGTGTTTTTGGAAGGCTCATGATGCACTGAGCATTGTTGTTATAGTGATGTTAGGTTGTAATTTCATGTATTTACTTAGGAGGCTGAAAATGTGTCCTCATGGCTTAAAACCAGCCCAGGCAAAAACTCTCCAGGAGCAGAGGGGCAGTTCACACCTCATCAGGGCATGTATGGGACAAACCCAGCCCAGCCTCACAGGAACAAAGGACACTGGCCTAATTAATTAATGGAGATATTCCATCTCCTAGAACTGGAAGGGACCTTGAAAGGTCATCGAGTCCAGCCCCCTGCCTTCACTAGCAGGACCAAGTACTGGTTTTGTCCCAGATCCCCAAGTGGCCCCCTCAAGGATTGAACTCACAACCCTGAGTTTAGCAGGCCAATGCTCAAACCACTGAGCTATCCCTCCCCCCAAAGGCAATTTAGGCAGCAACAAAGGATCTGTTGGACTCTCGAGTGAGTCACTCCCCTTCCTCGGATCAGTTTGGGACTGCAATGAGATAATGCTCACCTGACCCGGGGGGAGGGGGAGGCAAAGCCAAGAGGGAAGAAAGAACGTGATAAAAGGGAGAGACGTTTGCCATGCTCTTCCTCTCTCTCCCACCTCCATCTACAGACATTACCACCAAGCGACTGAAGCACTGATCAAAGGGGAGAGCCTGGCTGAAGGGCAACCAGCCAGCCTGTGGTGAGAAGTATCTATGTTTGTAAGGGTATTGAAAGTGTTAAAATCAGCTTAGAATGCGTTTTGCTTTTATTTCATTTGACCAAATCCGACTTCTTGTGCTTTGACTTATAATCACTTAAAATCTATCCTTGTAGTAAATAAATCTGTTGGTTTGTTCTACCTGAAGCAGTGTGTTTGGTTTGAAGCGTGTCAGAGACTCCCCTTGGGATAACAAGCCTGGTACATTTCACTTTCTTTGTTAAATTGACGAACTCATACAAGCTTGCAGTGTCCAGCGGGCATAACTGGGCGCTGCAAGACGGCGGTTCCTAGGGTTGTGTCTGGGATCAGAAATATTGGCTAGGGTCATTTGGTTGCACAATCCAAGCAGCGGCTGGCCAAAAGTGCTCACGCGCGTAGCTGGGAGCAGCTTACACGCAAGAGGCTGTGCGTGAACAGCCCGGGAGTGGGGGTTCTCACAGCGCAGCAGGGTAAGGCTGGCTCCTCGAATCAGATTGGAGTGACCTAGCAGATCACCAGTCCAGATAACACCAGAATGGAATGTCACAGCTATCACAAAGGGGTTAGGAAGACAGCATATCAGCCCGGGATTGTGGACTGCTACCGATCTCTGGCACACAAAGCAAACTCTGGGCCAAATGACATGACCCAGATGAAGTCATCTGGTGAGCTGGGCAGATGGATTATGAGATCCTCTATTCAGGAAAGAGAAAAGGGCAGGTACCTCATGGAAATCCATTTTAGAGCAGTGGTGAGTCCAGACTGGTGGTCATATTACGTCCATGTGGCTTTCGTCCTACAATTGCTGGGGGAGGCTGGGCTCACAGTAAACCCCCAGAAATGCACGTTTGGCATGCAAGAAACAAGATATCTTGGGCATTTCTTGGGAAACAGCTAAATCCAGCCCCTTCAGGACAAGACAGAGGCCTTTAAAAAAGCTTTGATCCCCAAGGCCAAAGAGGAAGTGTGAGCGTTGCTTGGGTTAGCAAATTATTATTCTTGCTTCATACCTTCCTTTGCAACCTTTGGCGCATCTTTGACAGACATCTCAAAGGCATCAGCACCAAACATGGTCTGGGAGTGTGAGGAAGCCTTTGATAAGATAAAGAACATTCTGTGTCAGTAAACAGTGCTCTGGTGCCCAGACTTTTTGCTACTCTTTGTTGTGCATCAGAATTTGGCCTGGGGCCTGTGACAGAACTGAAACAGCAAATTAACTTTGTGCTTTCCCCACAGGCAAAATATTTGTCCAGTGATGCAATAGAAGGGCCACTGCCAATAACTGCTTGGTCTATGACTTTGGGTCACGTAATCTAAACACTTAATTTCCAAGGAATATCCCTTGAATAGTGGTTATTGCATTTATCATCCAATAATCCATGACTGTGTTTTTCTATAATATCCAGGTGTTGATCCCATCCAACTCAGTTAATAATATTCTGCTGACCTGTATTCTCTCTACAGTTTCATTTAGATGGACATACAAGAATTTTGATGATAATGCAGACTAGTTGTCCATGTAGTCGAGTATCATTTGTCTTTCAAACAGTGGATAGTGTTTGCCTTAACTCCTTAAGAAAAAGGGTTTACACCGTATCCTTAACAAATAATAATAATCCTATCTAATGTAACTATAAATATTCCTATTAAAAACATTTGCTTTTTTGTTGTATATGTCTAAGTTTTTGGCCTCAATTATACCATGTGACAATGAATGCCACAGGTTAATTAGACATTGTGCAAAACTGAATTGTATCAGTTTTTTTAATCAGTTTTTGTCTGCACCATGGTGAATGAAGTGGTTCACCTGATAGTTGTCATATATGTTTCTCTGTACAGCAGAGAAGGATCTTTTCGAATGAAAGGCGGTGTATAAAAATGCAAGATGTTACTTTTTAAGCATTCGTTTTACAGTTTTATAGCTGCATTTCAGGTTATAACCAACCCAAAATACGGAATTTTAGACTAAGTATTTTGGAAAAGTTGAATGTACTGTTTGGCTGTCTTCTGGAAAGCAAGCCGACATCACACACAAACAAGGGGTGGCTTGGCCCTTCCTCAAAAAATCTCTGGAAGCCAACAAACTCACCAGTTCTCCTCCTGTCTGAAAGCTCCCTGTCTATTGAAGGCAACTGGAAAGGTGGAAAACAATATCCAGCTAATCTGGGATTTTACACTTTATTGGTCGGGTTCAGACCTGGGTCTGCACTGATACCTTTGGTGGTTGACATAGCGATGGACACGGGTAAGGTGCCCATCGCGTTTCATTTACACCTCTCAGCAGCTTTTGGTGCCATTACTGATCTGGTATTGGTAGTTCACCCACTGGATCTTGTAGGAATGGACGAAGTGGGGCCCTTCGGTGGCTTTGCGGCTACATTCCTATAGCAAAGGCTGTTGGTGGGAGATTATTCGTCTCCCTCCCTTGTGGGACCCTGCAGGTTTCCATCCTGTCACAGCTCCCACTCAGTGTTCATGGGCAGCGTGTGAGCTGAGCGCCGAACCATTCTGCAGCTCCTGCTCGGTTCCTCAAAGCCAGGTCCTGCAGCCCCATTCTTCTTTCAGTGTCTGACACGGCTGGATTAACCTTTTGTGGACCCGGCGCCTAACAATATTTGTGGGCCCCCATGGGGGCAATGGAGCATGGTGCGGTGTGTGTGGTGGGGTGTTGGTCCCCAGAGCGAGGGGCCGGCCAGGGGCATGACATGGTCCGCCCAGCCCAGTGCCAGGGCACTATTTACAAACTGGCAGTTGCCAGATGCACAATGGGCCATGCCACACCACACATCCCCCGCCCAACACTGGAACCCCCCCCCGATTCCCTATGGTCAGACCCCCCCGAACCCGCTAGCCCCAGTGCCCCCCCAACCCTCCCTCAAATGCACAGTGCCCTGCACAACACTACCCCTGCCCACAGCCCCACCACAACTGCCCAGCACCCCACACCGAACCCCCACTCCCTAGTGCCCCAACACAGAGAGATCTTCCCCACTCCCTTGCAGCCCAGCACCCCCCCACAACACCCCACAGACCCAGTCCCCCACTCCCTGCCTCCCGGCCGCACTCACCTGCCCTGCTGGGAGGTGACTGTGTCTGCCAGGCTGAGCGGCCAGTGCCGGTCCCAGGACGGGGAATTGCTCCGGCCCCTCGAGAGTGGTGCGATCAGCCAGGCCAGGGCCTGCCTTGGCCGGGCTCCCTCAGGACCTACTTGCCTGGAGGGGCCCAGCCAAGCCCCCTCCCTCTGTTTCTCCCCCCCGCCCCCCCCAAACTGGCTGAGACTGGCCAGGCTTCTGCAGCAGTCCCAGGCGGGTCTGCTCGGGGGAGAACCAGGCGGCGACTGCCCGGAGCCGGAGGTGCACTGGGGTCTGACCAGGGGGCAGAGAGAAGCCGGCGGGTGGGGCTGGGGGGCGAGAGGAGTCGGCGGCTGGCTGAAAGGAGCAAGTCGTGGATGGGGGAACCAGCAGGCTGGTGGGATCTCAGGGCACAGTGCAAGCAGAGCAGGCTGGGGCCCCTTCTGAGCCTGGGCCCGGCTCCATGGCGCCATTGTAAACCCGGCACTGGTGTCTGACCGGTCAGGAGCCACCTGGATGAGACCAAACTGGTCGAGATTCATCCTGGGACAGACTGAAATGATGCTTGTGGCCTGGGGAAGCAGTTAGAAGAATGGACAGAGGTGCCATCTCCATCCCTAAATGGTTTGCAACCTATTGCTGTTCCTGGATTCCACACTAGCAGTGGCTGCTACGTTATGGTCTACACGTGACCAGGAGCTTACAGACACTTGTGTCTAATGTGAACTTTACAAGGGTGAGTCACGCCACTGTCATCCTCCATGTTTGATTTAACTACAACAGATCTGACTGTGGCCAGCTCCAAGTAAGTGCGGAACGCAGCTGCTAGTCTCTTCAGTGGCTTCCCCTTCACTCTGAGGTGCAATTGAAGATATTTAAGGGCCTGACAGGTCTAGGAGCTGGGTGCGTGACCAGGAAAGAGGCAGTTTCTGATGGCAGTGAGGACCACGTGGAAGGTGCCTGCTGGCACCGTCTGCGGAGGAACATTCCATGGGAGAGGCAGGATTTTCTCAGCTGAGATTTGGCATTAGGGGTTCCTCTGCCTGGAAGAGCTGGAGTGTAGCAGTATGGGGCAGCAAGCACAGGATCGTCCGGTTTGTTGGGGGTTTGATTGAATGTCCCTGCTCTGCGTGTTTCATTTTGGCCACTGAAGCACCCAGCCGCCATCAGCGGCCAAGAAAACCAGTAAAATAAATCCATTAACTGGATATGTTAGATGCACAGTTTTGAGTTGCAATTCTTGGATTTCAGAGCAATGAGGGCTTGTTACCAGCTGGGGCCATCTCACAGCCAGGAATGGCTGAAAGGAACTGAGGGTCAGTTGGTCACCCTTTTGATACCCTTCAAGGGGGCAGGTGCAACCAGCAGACCCTGCTAGCTAAAGTGCCCAATCTCCAGTGATGGGGTAAGTGCACACCCCAGGTGGAACCCATGTAAATAATGCATCTCAAAGAACTCTGCTTACAATGGGATGTAACTTCCCTTTACCTTCCCACAGGCACTTGGTCCTTTGCATCATCAGTTCCTCAGCATCACTACTGATGGGTGGGAATTTCCACTGTGAAATATCTTGAACAATGGTTCTAGACTCCTGTCACATATATAGAAGGAAAAATATTTGTTTATCTTTCTTGTAGCCTTTGCCCTGGGGCTGACTTGTGTTCTCTGATAGTGTTCCTGGAAGCAAGCTCTAGGCAGCCAAGTTTCATGAACCCTTAGAAAACCTTCCAGTGTAACCTTGGTTGCTCTTCATCAATTTAATCTTTTATAATACTTCATTTCTCTGAATCTTTTGGGACTAGCAAAGGCAGTATCCTGCAACAGGAAGCTATTAGTAAGCAGAACTTCTATGTGTTTGGTGTGCGTGTGTCTAATTTTTAATGGCCTGGTCTTGAAATCCCATGACTCATATTAAAATCTAAGTTAGTTTACCCCTAATGAAGCATGTTGCAACATATATGTAGTCTGAGTCTGTACACTGTAGGTTTCCATCTTGAGGAATTTAGTGGGAATTAGCCTAATTCAGAAAGTGCTTTAGTGTGTACATGTGTGTACATTCTGCACATACACACAGGCTTGCTAGGAAATAGTTTGTGATGGACGGAGGCATTTCTGAAGGAGGAGGCATTCACATGTATTAAGTTTATATTAAAAGTAGTGTAACATTACAGACACCTTCCAACCAGGGCATAAGGAACAACCAAACATCCATCACACTCTTAGTATGTTATAAATCGCATGTTTGCAGGAATTTGCAGGTTACTGCATCTTTAACTTTACAGAGCGGGATTTGCAAAAGGAGGCAGTCTCTCAAGTTTAAAAAAGCAGGTTTTTTTCTTCCCCCAAATTAAGGCAAGATAACTGTGACACTCCGGACCTCAGAGTGGCACCCCAGCACCCCCTTATTCACCACGGTCATGTAATTGTTTTGTACAAAGTCTGCCTTGTGAGGTATCATTTTAAAAGTCTTGATCTGTTGAACATTGTATGTGCTATCATTGTATGGGAAGTTATGAAGTTTTGCTGTGTGTGTTACTGAAATATGTTGTGCGGTTGGGAACACCCACAACCAGCTTTTCAGATACAACAGTGGAGGAGCCAGACGTGCTGATGACCCATTAAAGGGAATCTACTTTTCCAATAGCCATCCCAGAGATTTCTCAGAGAGAGGGTGTATACAATGGGGACTGCCTCATCCCCACGTCAGAAGATCTTTCCAGCAGGCTGGAAGAAACTATAAAAGAAGGGAAGTGACATAATCACTTGGCTTCAACCTCCCCCCACCCACACACACACACAACTCAAAACCTGGAAACATATCTAGACAACCAAGACTTTGAACTGGGGAGGGTGGTCCCAGGCTGGAGGAGAATTCCAGCCTGTGTACTGAAGATCTGTGACCTATTTATACCATCTATCAGGGTGGGACACGGCTTGATTTAAATCCTGTTTAGTTTGTAGAACTCAGATTGTGAATTTATTTCTATTTCTTAAGTAACCAACTTTGATCTCTATGCCTGCTACTTATAATCACATACAATCTATCTTTCTGTTGTTAATAAATCTGTTTTATATTTTACCTAAAACAATGGGAAATCTCAGCTCAGGTGACAAAGGCTAGTGTATGTCCTCTCCACATTGAGGGAGGGGCAGACTGGGTAATGCGTTTACACTGGCCAGGCTTCTGACCTGTGTGAGATGGTTCAGTTCTGAGGGGCAATTGGCTGGAGCCTCCCTATTGATGGTTCATGAGTGGCTGGGGGATCATTCCTGTCTCCCTGACTGGGGATGTCTATGCCAGAGGTTTGTAGCTTGATATCGACATCACAATGTGAGAGGCAACCCAGGTTGGAGGGACAGAGGGCTCAGAGGTTCTACACTCCAGGTTGCACCCCAGGGACACTGTCACAATAGCCCAAACCAGCTGTTAGCTATAAAAATCCCTCCAGTCATGGACAGCTAATTACCACAGTGACAAATTACAAGTTGTTTATTTTATGGTTAAAAGCCAGTTGAAATCCTTGCCTTGCATTACTTCACTCAGACTATATCTAAGTGCTGCGGCTTGAATACAGCACTTACCAGACCAGATGTCAGACACAAACCACCCAGGATCTCAAATCTCCCAGTAATATAACAAAGATATTCGAGGAAAGAGCTTATTTCGGAGCCCAAGTGTCTAATAGTTTACTATTGACGCTGAGTGAGTGTCTTCTAATTGTTACCGATTTTGAAATTTTGACAGAAGTGGAAAAACTTTAACTAAATTGGGATCTTTTTCTGTTCCTTTTTTCAGATGGGTTTACAGAAGATTATCCCCCCGAGCTAGTTAATTATAAATGCAATTCTTTCCACTGGAAAGTGTGCTTGTTTATTTTCAATTCTAGCTGGGATTCATCTGAAATGTACAGCTCAAGGAACTTGAGGGCCGAGTTGAGAGGGAACAGGCCGGCATGCTGAGAGCAGTGCCTTACAATGAAGATGCCCATTTAGAGAAACGAGAGGCACAGTGTATATCCTTCAGAATTAAGCTGTCAAAGGCATCTGCGGCTCCAGGTCTGTTCCTTTCCAAGGGGAACAAGGCAGAAAAGACTAATTCCAGCTGCCTCTGGTTGGGGACAAGGGCCATAAAACCTGGTCTCTGCCTACACAATGTGTGGAGTGTTCACGCTTGTAAGGGAATGGGAGGGCCCAGTGAAGGGCACAGACTAGAATGGGCTAGAGAGCCGTGGCCCACGTTTTTGTCAAATTGTAACTCGGCTCCAGGAGCGCAGGGCTTTGTGGGTGGGCTGTGCTGAATGGAGGATTTGTATTCTGATTTTAAATTTAAATAAATGTTAGAGGTGACCATACAGAAAGATGTAGATGCCCTAAAGGTTAGTCAGACATAGAATTGCAAATACTGGCACCTCCCCCCAACGCCCCAGGATGGAACATTTAATTAGATACAAATAATGAATTAACTCAGCCAATAACCCAGTGCAGGAAAGCAGCAACCACCACCTCCAGGAACAAGCCTTCAACCTCCCCCACATGCCCTGCCAGATAAAGCTTGGGCCACATGCTGAACGTGTACTGACACGGTGATGTAACGTCTAATCATTGCAACACACCGCAACAGGCTGGTGCCGAGACTTTGTCCCGAAGGGCACAACGTAGGATGAAAGCAAACTAGCCGGGTCTGGAGAGCAGGTGAACCCCAGCCAAAGCCCTGGATGCAAACCCTGAACTTCAGCGTGTTGGAAAAAAGAGTCAGACCAAGTGTGACTTGGTCTCTAGTTCAGTTTGGGACATTTGAGCGTACCTGGGTTTGGCATATATCCACGTGCTCCATTTCCCCAGTTCTCAACCAGAGTGAGAAATACAGGGGGAGGCATTTAAGGGAGAGTCCCCTGAACAGACTGCTTCAGGACAGCCCGCGTCACCTGCCGAGTCCCAGCCTGAGAAATACAAGGCTGATTTCTTCACCCTCTGATCTGAAAAGCCAAGCCCAAGGAGAGGGTTCTCGAGCAGGGCCAGTCCCGGATGTTCAGGGGCGTTTGAGTGGGGATGAGTGTGTTTCTTTGGCTAGCAGACCTTCACAGTAGTGCCGCGGAAGAGAACCAAAGAACTGAATTATTACATTGCTCTCAGATGGAATCGAAGTTTATCCTCCCATTCAGTTGGCAACTAGGCCTCATTCATGACAGTGGCATTCGGCTCTGGGGCACTTCCTTTTTTCCTTTAAATTCATTCTCATTTCATCTGCAGCAAATTGTTTTAGGCAAAGGGGTTTTTACTTTATTTGACCCTTTGGCTCCGAGGCGGGCATCCTACAGAGGATGGCTGTGCAGGGCCCACGTCTGCTGTTCTGTCGAGGGATCGCTTGTGCTGCCTTAGCGGGTTCCCGAAAGCACCACCCTCGCTGTGTGCCCATTGAAATCAATGGGAAACGGACACCGGTGGGAGCAGGCAGGCCAAGGCCGAGTGCCGTGACAAGCCCCACCATGGTTTTGCAGGGCTTTGACTATAAGGACGCCATCCCCACCCATCACTTGAGCCCGCTGCTGTTGTCGGCTGAAGATTCCTGAGTTATCGCAAGGCTACTGGAAGAGAGCTGAGCAGAAATACCACTGGGCTAGGGTGGGGAAGGTACTAAGCACTTCTAGAGCGCTCTGCAAACTGTTGATAATTAATCAGGCAAAACTTTTGTTTCCCAACATCCATGGAGCAGCCCAAGCCAAAGTCGGTCATTTTCACTCTACGTTTTTGATGTAGCAAAAGATAGTTTTCAAGATAGGAAAACTGCCTTTCTGCCAAGCTCAAAGGGAGGTGAAACTAATGGTCCAAGGCCTCCAGTACGGAGGGGGAATTTTCTTGTGCCTTCAGCTGACATCCTGGTGAGGGAGTGGAATAGCCAGTGTCCTTTGCACGAGTGGTTTGCCTAGAACAGAGCAGCAGTAGAACTCCGCAGTCCCACCTCCCGGTGAACAATGACAGTAAAGTCCTAGCGCTGTACGGGATAAGGGCTACAGCATGTAGGATTGGACAGCTTTTCCTCAGACACACCTCTCTGCCCTGGCACTGACCTGGGCAAACATGTCAACATGATTGTGGTTTCACGGATTGAACTAAATCGGTTTCTAAACCAGTGTAGTGCTTGTCTACGTGAACATTTAGTTGCCAGCAAGCTGGGGTGTGAAGATACCCTCCATTAGCAGGCTGTAAATCAACTGTCCACATGAACACAGCTGATGTGCACGAATAGGGTGTTAGGACACCTGAACCTACTCCCCTTTCAAAGTCGGGTAGATCAAAGCACATCAGAACATTCTTCGTGCACATCAGCAGGCTCCACATGGACAGTTAGTCTGAGGCAAGCTAGTCTAGGACAGATTCACACCCCAGCTTGGCACACAAAAGTGTGTGTAGACAAACCCTTCGTTCCCCTTCGAGTACATGCCGGGCCCCCATGAAAACATCAGGTTGCCCCAGCCTCTAATTCTGCAAGGGAATGCTGTTCTCTGTTCGGTCCTATGGGTTCATTCGAACATTCTGTAGAAAGGAGAGAACTTTCCGATCAGTTCTCTGGGTGCTTGGAATAGCTTCTGTAGCATCCCACTTAATTTCTTTGCAATCTTATCGGTGTCCTGGCCATTAAATTCCACGGGCCTTTCAGGGTAAGCTTGCTGCAGTCTCTTTGAGCCACTGTTTGATATTGAACAAATCTTGAAAAACCTGGGAAACTCCAAACGCTTGGGAGGAGTGACAGTGTAGTTCTAGCGTTTAGAAAAGATAAAAGGGATGACTCCTGGAACTATAGATTGCTTAGCCTGAGGTTGGTCTTAGGGAAAATAATGGAACTGTCAATTTGAGACTCTATCAACAAAGAATTAGAGGCTAAAAGTACGTTAATGTGAGATAGCACGGTTACATGGAAAGCGGGCCTTGTCAGACCTGTCTTTTGATAAGATGACAGATCTGGTTGATAATGGCAACTGTGTTGATATAGTACACTTAGATTTCTCCAAGGTATTTCTCTTAGTACTACGTGACATAAACAAACCTTGCATTACGTGGAACAAGCAGGTCACACGTTAGATGGATTAACAGCTGGCTTATTGCCAGATCTCAAACTGTATTTATTAATGGGGAAATATCAAAGACCAGGGGTGTGTTGGGTTGAGTCCCCCAAGAATTGGTATTGTTGGTTCAATGCGATTTAATATTTTTACCAACGATTTAGATGATATAAAATCTTTGTGGGTAATGTTTGCAGATGGCACAAAGATTGATGAAGTAATAGATGAGCTGAACAGATAACTGTTGTTGAGTGATCTGAATCACTTTGTTAAATAGTCACAATACACCAAAGTGTCTTTTAATACAGCCAAGTGCAAGGTAACACACCTGGGAATCAGGAATGCGGGCTATATCTACAGGATGGGAGACTGTGTCTTAGGAAGCAGTGACTCGGGGTATGTCTTCACTACCGGCTGGATTGGCGGGTAGCGATCGACCCAGCGGGGATCAATTTATCGCGTCTAGTCTAGACACAGTAAATCGATCCCTGAGCGCTCTCCCGTCGACTCCTGTACTCGAGTTCGGCGAGAGGCGCAGGCGGAGTCAACGGGGGAGCAGCAGCATTTGACTCACCGCTGTGAAGACACCGCGGTGAGTAGGTCTAAGTATGTCGACTTCAGCTACGTTATTCATGTAGCTGAAGTTGCGTAACTTAGATCGATTTCCCCCCCCCCCAACAGTGTAGACCAGGGCTCAGAGAAGGGCTGTCGAAAAGGGATCCTGCCATTCTTGGATGACTCAAAAGGGGAACATCAAGCAGAAGCAGGGAAGGGCTCTTGGCTCTGTACTCCACACTGTAAAACCACTCCTAGAACACGGTGTCCAATTCTGGTGCCCTTGCTTCACGCAGGATGTGGAAATAATGGCGAGAGTTCAAAGGAGGGTCACAAAACAATCTAGGGGCTGGAAAACAAGCTTTATGATCATAGATTCAGGACTGGAAGGGATCTCGAGAGGTCATCTAGTCCAGTTCCCTGCACTCACGGCAGGACTAAATATTATCTAGACCATCCCTGACAGGTGTTTGTCTAATCTGCTCTTAAAAATCCCCAATGATGGAGATTCCACAACCTCCCTAAGCAATTTATACCAGTGCTTAAGCACCCTGATAGTGAGGAAGTTTTTCCTAATGTCCAACCTAAACCTCCCTTGCTGCAATTTAAGCCCATTGCTTCTTGTCCTAGCCTCAGAGGCTAAGGAAAAAATTTTTTCTCCCTCCTCCTTATAACAACATTTTATGTACTTGAAAACTATCATCATGTCCCCTCTGTCTTCTCTTTTTCCAGACTAAACAACCCCAATTTTTTCAATCTTCCTTCATAGGTCATGTTTTCAGGACCTTTAATCATTTGTGTTTGCTCTTCTCTGGACTTTCTCCAATTTGTTCACATCTTTCCTGAAATGTGGTGCCCAGAACTGGACACAATACTCCAGTTGAGGCCTAATCAGTGCAGAGTAGAGCGGAAGAATTACTTCTTGTGTCTTGCTTACAACACTCCTGCTAATACATCCCAGAATGATGTTTGCTTTTTTTGCAACAGCATCACACTGTTGATTCATATTTAGCTTGTGGTCCACTCTGACCCCCAGATCACTTTCCGCAGTACTCCTTCCTAGGCAGTCATTTCCCATTTTGTATGTATGCAACTGACTGTTCTTTCCTAAATGGAGTACTTTGCTTTTGTCCTTATTGAATTTCATCCTATTTACTTCAGACCATTTCTCCAGTTTGTCCAGATCATTTTGAATGTTAATCCTGTCCTCCAAAGCACTTGTAAGCCCTCCCAGCTTGGTATTGTCCACAAACTTTAAGTGTGCTCTCTATGCCATTATCTAAATCACTGATGACAATATTGAACAGAACCAGAACTGATCCCTGCGGGACCCCACTTGTTATGCCCTTCCAGCATGACTGTGAACCACTGATAACTACTCTCTGGGAACGGTTTTCCAACCAGTTTTGCACCCACCGTATAGTAGCTCCATCTAGGTTGCATTTCCCTAGTTTGTTTATGAGAAGGTCATGAGAGACAGTATCAAAAGCTTTACTAAAGTCAAGATATACCATGTCTACTGCTTCCCTCCTAGCCACAAGATTTTTACCCTGTCAAAGAAAGCGATCAGGTTGGTTTGACATGATTTGTTCTTGACAAATCCATGCTGACTGTTACTTATCACCTTATTATCTTCTAGGTGTTTGCAAATTGACTGCTTTATTATTTGCTCCATTATCTTTCCGGGTACAGAAGTTAAGCTGACTGGTCTGTAATTCCCCAGGTTGTCCTTATTTCCCTTTTTATAGATGGGCACTATCTTTGCCCTTTTCCAGTCTTCTGGAATCTCTCCCGTCTTCCATGACTTTTCAAAGATAATCGCTAATGGTTCAGATATCTCCTCAGTCAGCTCCTTGAGTATTCTAGGAGGCATTTCATCAGGCCCTGGTGACATGAAGATACCTAACTTGTCTAAGTAATTTTTAATTTGTCCTTTCCCTATTTTAGCCTCTGATCCTACCTGATTTTCACTGGCATTCACTATGTTAGACGTCCAATCGCACCAACCTGCTTAGTGAAAACTGAAACAAAGAAGTCATTAAGCACCTCTGCCATTTCCACATTTTTTGTTATTCCCCCCCCCCTCCCATTGAGTAATGGGTCTACTCTGTCCTTGGTCTTCCTCTTGCTTCGAATGTTTTCTTGTTACCCTTTATGTCTCTAGCTAGTTTGATCTCATTTTGTGCCTTGGCCTTTCTACTTTTCTCCCTACATACTTGTGTTATTTGTTTATATTCATCCTTTGTAATTTGTCCGAGTTTTCCACTTTTTGTAGGACTCTTTTTTGGGTTTCAGATCACTGAAGATCTCCTGGTTAAGCGAGGGTGGTCTCTTGCCAGACTTCCTATCTTTCCTACGCAGTGGGACAGTTTGCTCTTGTGCCCTTAACGTCTCTCGATGTAATAAGATGTGAAGCTTAAGGAGCTTCTCAAGAGATGGCTGAGAGGTGAGTTGGTCAGTGTGTGTAGGTATTATTCACCCGTGGAAAAGAGAGACCTGATAGTTGGAGGGGTTCACCCTGGCTGACAAAGGCACGACAAGATCCAGTGGCTGGAAGCTGAAGTTGGATAAAATCAATCTGGAACTAAGACATCGTTTCCTAGCAGTGAGGGTGGTAAAGCTTGGACCAGCTGAGCCAGGGGAGGTGGTGGGCTAGGCTCTCCATTGTGCGGAGTCTGTAAGAAGAGAGTAGATACCTTGCCAAAGGACATGCTTTAGTCCAGCTTCTGGGGGAAATTCTGTGGCCTGTGTCTGCGATGGGTCGGGCTGGATGGCGTGGCAATCCCTTCTGGCCTTGGAGTCTGTGAATCCCCGATTCAGTCCCTCCCTTTGTGGGCCATGAGAAGAATAGGATGCTCTGACTTGACCTCAGCATGCTCTTAACGCTTGCAGCTCTGCATTAAGACAGTGACTGTAATCCAATCTCACATTTCAGGGGTCAGGACGGATTCACCTCCACCCCACACCTGATGCACAACTGGCCAGATGTATTTGGCGGGTGTTTCCTGCCTTCCTCTGAGATTGGCCACAGCTGGAGATGGGACCCTGGGTGGTGGGCACTCGGAAGTGGTATAGAAAATGCTCTTCCTTAGATACCTGCCTGATGTCTTGATCAAATGCTTCAGGGTCCAGCGATGACCAGATTTGGGGTTGGGCAGGGATTTTCCCTACATCAGATTAGCAGGAACCAAGGGCATGCTTGTGCCTTCCTCTGCGGTGTGGCGTGCTGACCACCTACTGAGCATGACTCACCTAATCCATTCCCTGCCACGGCCGGGCCTCAGGGAAGGGTGGTGGCTCTGTCTCTCCTGACCTCTGCCTCAGGCACACAACAGTGTAATCTCTGAGGACTGAAAAGCTTTAGTCTAACCTAAGTGATTGGGCTCAGAACGGGGAACCAGGTGACATTCTCTGGGTTGTGCTATCCCAGAGGTCAGACTAGATGATCTAATGGTTGCCTCTCACCTTAAACTCTCTGAAATCTATTAAATGAAAGTGATACAATCAGCCAATCTGACCCCCATATAGATTTCTGTGCATGTATTGTACGTGTATTCAGCTTAATGTCGCTCAAACCTATTCAAGAAAATCTTGCTTTAAAAGCCACGCAGGGAGGCCAATGTATTCTATGGACAAAGCAGGGATCTGTTTTCATATTTAAAGTATTCAGAAGATTAAGGAGAAAAAGACAAAAGTTTCCCCTTTTCCTGACAGTGTTGGAGGAGGAGGAGGAGGCTGCTGTCCCGCAACATTCAGTGCTCACTTGGCACAACTGCGGCTCATAAAGGGTTGCAGCTGACATGCCTGGAGCTACTCCTTTCTCAGGAAAAACAAGCCATTACTGCCCAGGATTTGCAGTGGGCAATTATGACACAGAGAACCTCTCTGCAGTGTGCAGAGCAGTTTTCCGGTAAGAATGAGATTGCCTCACATGGAGCATTCTTGCTTTTCTAGAGATGGAATGTGTTTATTTTGTTACAAAATGCTTGTTGGATGCGGCATGGATTGTTTGCACTCACATTGTAACATGGGGTATAGTTAACAGCAAACCTTTGCATGGTATATACCCCTGTGACTAAGCGACCCATCCAACGAGAAAGAAGCCGTGTGTGATGCAGATGTGAAGAAGATGTTAAATCCTGTTCATTAAACAATTCTACAGAACTTAGTTACAGTGACAGGCAATGGAATAGTCTGGACTAATGTCTGGGGAGAACAGACTCCCAGGACTAATACCAGCCTCCGGCAAAACAGTGCACCGGCAGGGACAGCCTGTAACTGGCCATATCGCTCTGTTACTCACTGGAACACCAAGAAGCACACACGCGTTTCTTACTGACGTTCGTGGAATGTGATGTTTTTGGGGACTGAGTCTGTACAACTTACGAATTCTAGTTGTTAGGAAATTTCTGTATCATGGGAAGCCCCCATGCCAGGGTTTCTCCACCACCGCTGACAGGATCTGCAACAGGTGCACACCAGTTTGAAGACAATGGGTAGTTCTTACTTTAATGACTGTGCTTTGAGTGGGCAATAGGTCTGGTCAGGTGGTTTGCTCAAGCTGTGAAAAGATATTGTCTGAAGGGAGGAGGAAGTGAGAGGCAGGACAAAGAGACAGAGTCAGAACAACAGGGAAAGGCTGAGAGAGGAAGTTTGGGCAGAAGAGGGGAAGGGGATGGGCTGGCCGAGGACAGAGGCGAGCTGCAGGAGTAGGCCCTGTGTTTCAGAACCCACGGCGGCTCTGCAGCAGAAGATCTCGCCCCAGCCCCAGGAATGCCCTGGAGCGGTGAGGGAATGGGGGCGGGGCCGTGTTGATTATCTCGATGTAGATGTGCGTATTTCTGGTGTGGCAGAGGAAAGAGGAATGCTGGGTTGGAGTCCTGCCCCTTATCCCGCGGCCCAAGAGAGTTGCACTCTAACGCAGAAGGCTCACACCTTGGGTGGGAGTCGGGGGGGAGGGGGGGAGAAGGGGTTTAAGGTCTGGGGGAGTCTGTCGAGGGTCCAGGGCTGGGCAGTTGGGCCGTGTGGTCTAAACTGAGGAAGGGGTGTTAGATAGAGGAGCTGTGCCCAAAGAGTGTGGCTAGGGACCCAGAAAGGGGCAGTGGGTGGACTCGGTTCAGATTCCAGAGGGTGAAAACACACAGGGTCCGTCAGCTACATTCCCCACCCGTGACGGAGGTGCGCACCTGTAACTCAGGG
Source organism: Trachemys scripta elegans (assembly GCF_013100865.1). Classification (NCBI taxonomy): domain Eukaryota; kingdom Metazoa; phylum Chordata; order Testudines; family Emydidae; genus Trachemys; species Trachemys scripta. The sequence goes on along the minus strand of NC_048306.1, from coordinate 1,909,310 downwards.
CTGAACCCGGCTCTACCGCCTTTGGTCTAGGCTGTCCAGAGTGGTCAGAGTTAAGGAGCTCAAACAATCTGCATTTGACTCTTCAGTGTTGGACATGTATGGAGGTGAACACAGCGCGTCGAGCGTGTTGCAGGACAGTGCAAAGACAGGGCAAGACAAATGGTCACCAGGCGGAGTGCAGGATTGGTAACAGCCGCAGCCAATGCCTCCTGGCCAGAGCCGACCTGCAGGAATATTAGCAGAGGCCCTGGAAGCAGGGCTCCCTCGCCAGTGAGGGAGCAGCTGGGTGAGCGAAGTCCTGGTAACAGCAGAGAGGTGCTAGGAGACGCAGTGGCACTTTATTTTCTGTGAGGGGGGCTGCAGGAGCAGGGAGGTGCTTTGCAATCGCTCTGGCATGGGGCGTGGCTCTGCGAGGCAGAGCCTGTTTGATGTCCCTGCTAGTACAGTGCAAGGACCTACCGAACCAGGACCTAGAGCCCCTGTGTTAAATATTGGGCTAGGACATGGAGATTCATTGGCTGATGACTCCACTGGTCTCATTCCCACCAGCTGGGCCTTTCACCGACACTGGAGATGGGGAAACCTTACCGGTTTGGATGGCTAAAGGTAACTGTGTGGTTTTAATCTACTTGGGCTTTGTAAAAGGCGCGTGACTAAGTATCACCCAATATTAAAAATGAGCACTGTCGCAGATCCCGATCAGGAGAGCGCTCATTAAAAGGACTAAGAACTGGCTAACTGACAGATCTCCAAGTTGTCAACAGGGATTCATCAAGGCTGGGTGGGGTTTTTCTAGCTCTCAGGGCTGACGCGATTCAACATTTTCATCAATGATCTGAAAGTAAATACAAAATCACGTCACAAAACAAAACTGTGGCTGACACAGCTATGGGTGGAGTGCTAAATAAGGACAAGTCCAGGGCAGCCGTACGGCGTGAGCTGGATGCAAGGTTATGCCTCTAGGAACAAAGAATGTAGGCCAGACCTACAGAATAGGGGGCTAGATCCTGGAAAGCAGTGGCTCTGAAAAGTATTTAGGGGTCATTCTAGAGAAGCAACTCAACAGGTGCTCCCGTTGTGACAAAAGGACTCATCTGCTCCTTAGATGTAGAGACCGGGTAGTAGTGAGCGGGGGTTAATTTCACCTCTGGATACGGCATCGGTGAGACCAATCCTGAAAGAGTGCGTCCAGTTCTGCTGGCCACATCTTTAAAAGGATGTTGAAATGCTGGAGAAGGTGCAGAAAAGAGGCACAAAAACGATGTAAGGGCTGGAAAAAATGTCTGACCGGGAGAGACTTCAGAAGATCCATCTGTTCAGTTTATCAAAAAAGAAAATGGAGAGGCGTCTTGATTCTGACGTATCCGTATGTCCATGGAGAGAAAAGGCCGGGCAGTGAAGGACTCTCATCGAGCAGAGAAACACTGAACAAGAATTAATGGCTGGAAGTTGAAGCCTGACAAAAATAAGAGACAGATTTTTATCCGGGATGGTGATTAACCATTGGCACAAACTCCCGAAGTAAGTGGGGGATGTCGTCACACAGCCTGGCTGCCTCTCAGATGCTTGAGCCAAACACAAGCTGTTGGGTAACGGGGTGCAATATAATGGCCTGTGATACATAGAGAGTCACACGAGAGAATCAAATGTCCCCTTCTGACCTAGCCTCTGATTTCACTGGCTTTGATTATCATTAGGATAAGATTCCTAGGAGATTTCAGTAGGTTGCACAGAAGGCAACATTTATCTCCAGATGTTTATCCTGATTTCCCCAAACCCCAGCGCATGAGAAATTTAATTTGAAATTCTCAAGAGAAATCCACACTGTACAATTCCTGCAGTCATAGCTTTTCCCACAGTACTTGTGGCTTCATTTGTAATAATAAAAATTCAAGCTGGAGTCAATTAAATTTTGGTGAAAATTTCTGTTTCTACTTGATCTAAATCAATGTGTCTGTTCATAGCCAAGAGCATTTGGTGGGAAAACTCGAATCTTCCCTAAAACTAGTCCTGGGCTAGTTTCTCAGCTGTGGATGGCAGCTGTTTTGTGCCTTGCAGAGAGCGCCTCCCTCCGTGTCTGGTACAGAGCGAGAAGCGTTTGGTGCCTCAGATAACCGGGATGGACAACGTGGGTTTGAGTCACCTGTGGATTATTACATGTCGCTATCTGCAAGCTCGCTGGTATAGACTGGCTGCTAAGTCCCTGCCTGCAGGTCAGACTGTAGCTGGTCCCAATGCAGATATTGACAGGGGGGATTGGGTGCAAGGAGCCTTCACGCCTGCTGGTGCCCAATTGCAGGAGCTGAATGTGGTAGCAGTTCCTGGGCTTGCTCCTGGTTAATTCAGCAGCACCGGCCACTACAAAGGCCCAGGGAAGAGGTCATCAGTCCCTCTCTGCAAACCAAGAGAAGTACCCAGTGCACCCCTGACGGGAGGTAGGAATAAAACCTCCCTGTTGCCCCCCTCCCACTGCTCGGGGAAACCCATTATGGCTCCAGGAGCTCCCCCCCGAGGCCCGGCAGCTCCACGGGCCAGTGGCCCCCTGTTCTGAACCAAGTTCGGGCCAGTGCCTAAAGGGAACAACTGGGCCCTGAGTTATTTATTGTACCTACAAAGAGCTCCACAGCTGTTGAATGTTCGCTGCTTTCTGCACTGTAACCACTGACTTGTCTGCCAGCCCTCGGTCATGGACAACAGGAATGACATTAGCCCTATTGCAACAGGGTGTGCCAGCCCAGCAGGCCAGACAGTGCTCAGCCGCAGAGACGAGGGTTTGCCCAAACCCTAGAGAACATCATCCCCTCCCATCCAGGCCAAAGACGCCCCAGAGAGTTCAAGGGTAATCGGAGGTATAGAGCTTTCTCCTGGCAGGGTGGGGGGAAGAGAGCAAGTGTGTGTTATGAAGGGAAGAGCTGCTCAAAAAAAGACTCTCTTGGGAACACTGCACCAGGCTTTAAGATGCTGTGAAGAAAGGAACTAGCAGATGCCCCTGGAGCTTCCACATGGGGATGGTATTAGGAGGAGCAGAGAAAGAACTCTTCATGCAGATAGTTTTGTATTGAAAGTCGAGGAGAAGAAAAATGAGAGCTAGTTACTGTTTCTGATATAGTGGGTGAGCATCGAACCATTCAGAGCAGACCCCAAGGGAATGCAGGGAAAGAGAGGGTCTATGGGAACTTCTACTAGAGGATGTGCCTCTCTGGAGCCAAGAGACGAGCTAAACAACTCCTCTTCCACCATTTAAAAAGGCCTGAGTGAGAACAGGGTTTTTATATTGATAAGCAAAAACCTTGGAGAGGGAATGAGTCAGTTCTTTCATGATGTGGCCATGGAAATGCACATCAGACTGGCCATTGCTAGAAAAGCTGAATTCCATCCCATGACTCATTGAGGCTCAGGGTGACCCTAAATGTTTAATTTATGAATGCAAGGAAGGATTATTTTTGTTGCAACAATTTCTCCTCCTTATCACTTCCTCTTAATTCACTCTCCCTTCATGTCTCAAGCAACTGACTTGCTCAAAATGATGCAATTTGTGAATCTTAGTTGGCTGGAACATTTCCACTATGAACTGCTGCTTCTCATATTCCAGCCCTCCCTGAGGAGATCATTTAGTGTGATTAATGGCAAACTCAACCAGCCCTCAGGGCCTCAGTGATGTCAAATGGGGCATCTCAGGTCTGGTCAAGGTCACCTAGCTGGACTTTTCCCAGGCTGCTGAGATGCTGAATAGTACATGCCCTTCGCTTGCTGGGGTGGGGCCGATTTCAGGCCTTGTCCTTGGCTATGGGCGTCTAGGCCTGCACGCCAGGTGTGGATCTAGTGTCCGACACCCCTCTTGGCAGTGGGGACACCACAGGCCAATTGCCTGGGCACTGAAACTAGCCTCGTCTCCCCTGAGTCTCCCAGCAGCTTGTGCGTGTTCCCCAGAATCCCGCCAAAAACACAAGCCTCCTGGTTCACACGTTGCCTCTTCAGGGACATATGATAGCAGAAGCAAAAGGGCACAGATAGAGCAAACGGTGTCTAACTCCGTTACTCCTTACTGAAGAGAGCAAGCCCAGATCACTTAGAAAACAGCCATCCCCTGAGTGTAATGTACTTTGTGCCAGCCCATCCTTCCCTTGGAAGTTCATCTGGGTTCAGGTAGGCAGGGCTTCCCCGGGCACCTGCAGCAGCCCCCATTAGCTGGATCACAGATCAGCTCCCATCCTTCCCAGTCTCCTCTGTCAGGTGACCTGATCATCCTCAATGGGTGACCCTGGATCCTAAACAGGTGACTTCGGTGCCAGGTGATCTCTCCCTTAATCAACCCTTATCCTGGGTGGGAGGCAGCTTTTTGCCTAGGGTGTTTCTATTTGAAGAGAGGACCAGCAAGGTTTAATAGCCCTTACCCTTTATAGTTAGCGCTGGGCCACTAACCCTTGAAATTACAGCCCCATCTGAAGTAAACGGAGAAGTCAGACAAGCCCCATATTCCAAATGCAGCTTGCAGCTCAGTTAAGATATATACACACAGAGAGTTCATAAATGGTTCATAGACAGATTCCCCAAATCGTTAGATGGGGTAATACCACCCCGCCAACCGCTGTGGTATCTGTGGATGGTAGATACGGGCCACGCGGTTTTATCACATTCTTTGTATTGCAGAGAATGGAATCTCTCAGGTTAAAAGCCGCCTCTAGGGATGTGTTTTTCAATTCCTTTGTATTTTTCATCCCTTAACAATGATTCCATTGACCTCAGCGGGCTTTGGAGCGGGCCGAGGGATTTCAGTGACGACAGAAATTCCTTATCCACCACGTTGTTAATTCCTAATTCATGAGCTGAGCGCTTGTCTGCTCAGCTGTGCTAGCGATCACCCCCACCCGAGCACGTTACCCGACTGTGGGATCAGCTTCCTAGAGAACTTGAGATCCATTGCAACAAAACGTCAGATAATACTCCGGCTCCTGCTCTTCTGGGAAGCTGCTGCAGTCACCTGGCAGGTCCGTGGTGAGATCCCTGTACAAAGGAGAGGGCTGGGAGAGCATGTTAACGACTAGACCAGATGAACTAGTGTATCTCTTACCAACACAGCAGCTTTAACGAGAAGGCAGCCGCCGATCTGCAGCCGTTGCGCCCTTTGCTGGCCTGGCAGCGGCAGGGACAAAGGTCATTATAGAAGTTCATTAAGGAGCAAATTCTTTGTGCAGAATAGAGACCGGGTGCCGGATTCCCTCCAGCCCTGCCCGGTCTGCTAAGTGGCTCTGTGCCACCTACTCCAATGGGGGGGTGGTCAGGATGTGCTAGTGACAAGTCCTTGCCCTGCTGCCAGCCCCATGCCCTGCATGCTGGTCCCAGGGGAGCCGTGCCAGGGTCTGCAGCTCCTGCAGAGACTCACTGGAGCAGGGGTGGGCAAACTATGGCCCGCGGGCCGGATCCAGCCCCTCGGGGCTTTGGACCGGCCCATGGGATTGCACCCCTGTGGTGCCACGGGCCCCCCTCCGCTCTGGGAAATGGCCGACACCACGTCCCTGTGGCCCCCGGGCTGCCCTCGCCTGCAGGCACCCCCCCCCCACAGCTCCCATTGGCTGGGAACAGGGAACCGCAGCCAATGGGAGCTTCGGGGGAGGTACCAGTGCGCAGAGCCCTCTGCCCCCCCTCCCCCAGGGCCGCAGGGCCATGGTGCCGGTCGCTTCCCGGAGCGGCATGGGGCTGGGGCCGGCAGGGAGCCTGCCCTGGCCCCGCTGTGTGCTGCTGCCACCCCGGAGCAGCTTCAGGGAAGCGGTGCCAGGCCGGAGCCCTCACCGCGAACTCCTCCTGCACCCCGCACTCCCTCTTGCACCCCAACCCCCTGCACTGAGACCCCTGCTGCACCCCAACCCCCTGCCATGAGCCCCCCCGCACTTTGCATCCCCTCCTGTGCCCTGCACCCCTCTTCTGCCCCAACCCCTTGCCCTGAGCCCCTTCCTGCACACCGCACTCCCTCCCACACCCCATACCCCTTCTGTACCCCAACCCCCTGCCCTGAGTCCCTTCCTGCACACCGCACCCCCTCCCACACCCTGCACCCCTCCCCTCTGCCCCGACCCTGCATACAATTTCCCCACCTAGATGTTTGCCCACCCCGGTCTAAAGCTATGTCTACACTACCACTTANGCCCCACCCCCTTGCCCTGAGCCCCTTCCTGCACACCGCACCCCCTCCCACACCCTGCACCCCAACCCTCTGCCCTGAGCCCCCTCCCATACTGTGCACCCCCTCCTGTGCCCTGCACCCCACCTCTGCCCCAACCCCCTGCCCTGAGCCCCCTGCTGCACCCAGAAACCCTTGCCCTGAGCCTCCTGCACTCCCTCCTGCACCCTGACCCCCAGCCCTGAGCCCCCCCGTATTGTGCACTCCCTCCTGCACCCTGCACCCCTCTTCTGCCCCAACCCCTTGCCCTGAGCCCCTTCCTGCACACCCCACCCCTTCCACACCCCACACTCCCTCCTGCACCCCAACCCTCTGCCCTGAGCCCCCTTCTGCACTGTGCACCCCCTCCTGCGCCCTGCACCCCTTTTCTGCCCCAACCCCCTGCTCTGAGCCCCTTCCTGCACACCGCACCCCCTCCCATACCCCAACCCTCTGCCCTGAGCCCCTTCCTGCACACTGCACCCCCTCCCACACCCCGCACTCCCTCCTCACCCCAACCCTCTGCCCTGAGCCCCCTTCCTACACACCCCTCCCACACCCCTGCCCCGGCCCTACATTCATGGCCCTGCAAGCAATTTCCCCACCCCAGTTGGGCCCTGTTGCTCAGGCCCCGCCTTGCCTCCGCCCTCCCCCCACAGTGCCTTTGAACAGACTTCTCTGCACCCGAGGCAAAGTGCAAGGGACGCGGACGCTGCCTCGGCCAAAGAGAGAGAGCAGCATGCGGCTGAGTTGGGGGAGATGGTGAAAGTCCCCAGAGGGCAGCAGGCTCCCTGTCATGGTGCTGGAAAGTCACTGTGCCCACGCAGACAGCCTGAGCGTCGTCTGGGAGTCATCGGGTGTAGCGAGCCTCCCAATGACCAGGCCAACGTACAGTATCCAACGGGAGCTCCGGGTTCTTCTCACCTACCAGTGAAAATCAATTGTCCTCTGTGTGGGGAGCTTTCCCCTGCTTTGGTAGGTTGCCACGTCACCTAATCCCCTGTGCCGGATGTCTACTCTGGGCGGTGCCGGTGAGGAGACAGCCAGTGTTGTAGGGTCAGATGTTTTCCTTGCACTGAGGCTCATGCTTGCAAATTTCTTAAGGTTGCTTGGATTGTGGAAATGCTGCTGTTGTTTCTGTCAGTGCCGGCCTTTCACAGCACTCCTGAAGGGACACCAGGACCAAGCAGGTGTCATGTGATTAGGGATGGCTTCATAAATTAAAAATTAATTTTGGATGTAAACTTTCTGCAGCCCACAGAGCTTTCACCCCAACCACAACAGCCTGGCAACAGTACCTGTGAGCAGGGGGTGCAGGTGCAGGTGTTTTGTATCTATATTTCAGTATTCAAGCAGAGGGAAAACAAAAGATAAACAACATAAGTGGTGACAGGTCAGGTCTGTGCTCCTCACTCAGGCAAAACTTCCACTGACTCCAGCTAGAGAATAATGGTATAGCTATTTGGACTGGGTTCCATTTGAAACAGAAGTATGGTAAGCACTGGGTGGAGATTTGAGGTTGTTTCTCCTTCATGATTCCAGTAAAGAAGTGTTTTTGTGAAATCTTTTCAGTGTACTCTGTTTTCTTACTGGCTCTCTGAATAGCTGACAATAACCTATCCCTTGCAATATACGTGCAGTTTGGCAGGTTGGGGAACACCAGCTGCAATTTTGGCCTTAGAACATCCTCTATTGTTCCCAAAATGAGAGAATCTGGAAACACGCAGATGTAACTGTTGCAAAAAAAAAAAAATACCCTGAATTTGTTTTGATTCATTGCTTCTAGGACGCTCCAGATCACGCAGCTGGAAATGGATCATTTATAGGGCAGCATCTTCGGACAGGTCTTCTGCAGCTTCTAGAGACACAAAAAGCTCTAGACTGTCTGAGTCCAGGGGATGATGATTACTGGTACCCAGAGCCCCCCGTCCAGGGTCAGGGCTACAGGTGGGACAAATGAGTAATAAAAAGACTGTCCCTGCCTCAGAAGTAACAGAGCAGATTTATGACAGAATGTATCAGGGGGATGAAATGGGTGAATGGAAGAGAGGGAGGGAGCAGTGTGTGTGTGTGTGGGGTGGGGGGAGATGAAGTAACAGTGAAATGAGAGTGCATCTAACAGCTGCTCCAGCTTGCTAGCTGCACAAACATTGCCCAGAGGGGGCAGGTTTTTATGGGCACAGGGATTTGAAGGGGGGTGGGGGTGAGGCAGTGGCTTTATGGATCTTTTGTGAGGAATTCTCTCCCCCCCCATGACTAGTGGAAGGAAGCCAGGAGGTGTTGGAGGGAGAGATGGGGGGTCACAGAGTGGATGCAGGGCTCAGGGCTGGTTGAGATCCTACAGCTGCTAAGAAGGGCTGAATCCAGAGGGGCCGCAGACTAGATCACCTGAAAGGGGAGAGAAGCCAATGACAAACCAAATGGGGTGAGGGCAGCCAGGGGGTGGCAAGACGTGTGTTACTTGGCAGCATGGTGGGTGGGGAGGTGTGTCAATGCCCCGGGGAAGGGGAATTTGAGATGAGAAATTATAGACGTCCCATTTGTTTTCCATCACAGTGAATCATCAGAGCACTTAAAAGATCGCTGTGCATTTACCAGGATATTTATAGCAGTGCTTAACACCAAGGCTTAGTAAAAACAGGAGTTTCTGGATTTCCTGTCCCAACAACCAGCCTGGTCAAGGCTATGATCTTTTGACTATTGCAACATCATTACAATGGGTCACTCAATTTTGCAGAGGGGAACAGATTAAAGCACTCTGACTCTTTGTGGAGAACTCCTAATTCTTCAACCAACAGATTTATTAACCAGGGCAGCTAAGGAACTGCCTGCTGGAAAGAACACTCACTCCGGCTTTAACCTCTGCTGTAAAACACATCCCGGGGCTCTAGGTAAGAACTTCTGCAGTTTTAAAATGTTGTCCTTGAGTTTGAATGTGCGTCTTGGTTTAGCTGTAGCTTATTTGTTACTAACTAATTGCAATTATTTTTATTAAAATCTGCCTCATCTACTAAATGTTTTCTGTTGGCCATTTGTGCTTAATTCTTTAGATGGGAAATGGAAATCACCTGTGTAATTATTTCTGGTGGCTTTCTCAATTGTGCAAATCAGTGCTGCTCACAGGGGAGGTTGTACCAGGCTCTCACCTGACTCCTAACTGCAAGGATCTTTCTGGTACTGGAGCATACGCACATACCAAGTCTGATGGGTTTTTTCAACAGGACACATTTTATGTTGTGATCACAGATATTGTATTTGACTTTCTACAGACTAACTGCGCTCATGTACTGTGTGTAAATATCCTCCGGGTATTTCTTGATATCACACTAAAAATTGTATATTTCAGTGTTGTCTTCATTTATATCCATAAACTAGAGCCACTCACATTCCTGTTATTGTTGGCTTATGCTGGTCACTAACATTTATGTGACTGTCTTTGATTTTGGAACGTACGTGCTTCCTGGCTCTGCCCTTGCATTCTCTGGCACCATTCTGTTCTCTTTTACTGTAGCAGAAACCACAAATTGCAATTGTATAAGGCTTTTAATCCAAGCATGTCAAAGCACTTCACTAGTATAAGCTTATATGAGCCACACAATGCCCCTAGGAGACAGGGAGGAAATAGAAAGGATAATTTCCCCACTGAAATGTACTTTTGAAAATTACCTTTATAACTGATCTTGTTAAAAGCCATTGATGTGTATTTTATAGACTCTTTCCGCTCCAGCCTGTGTTTTTAACAGTAGGAATTCTTTACTGTTAGGATATTTTCTAACACCTGTCTTCAGTATCCCTTAATCTAGCATCAGGCTTTTACTTCTCTCCTACCCCCTACTACTCTAGTGTATAATCTCTTTCTGCACTCTGAGCTGTAAATAAATTGAGCAGAGCGTGAACTGGAGCTGCCCAAGGTCTGCTTTATATTTACATGCCGGCTTTCTGTGTTTGCAGCCTGTCAGTCAGTGGAGCCCCCTGCAAAGCGGCTCCGGGCCAAATCCCAGGTTCTGGCCTGAAGGACAGCGTTCCTTCAGTGGGTGGAGAGGTCTGTTGCCAGCTCCAGGGGAGATCGCCCCGTGAGCTGTGAGGGTTCTGGCTACCATAAAGTTTGCTGGTTTTTTTTTAAGACAATGAGGTTTCTCCTCATTCCATCAGATACCCTGGTACTGCAATATTCTTGAGGGTGGTAGCAGAACCGAAAGGACAGACCCAGCCCTTCCAGGCTCTAGGGCATTGCAAGCTCCTGCTAGAGGAACACCAAGGATGCAATCTCTGTATTTTTTCTCTCCTTCCTTTGCTACACTTGAGCAAACAAATTGTGTGTGAATCCATCTCCATATCCCATCACAATGTCAACCAGTTCTGCTGTAGTGTGTGATTAGTTCATAGTCTGTAAACAAGGATCCCTTAGGAAGGCAAATCCCAAGTTGCTGTGATGCTGGACTGGCAGCTTTCTAATAACCTGCCCAATTTCTCTGTCCTGTAAGTGGCTGAATACCTTACACACCTATGGGGAAAACACTCCCCTATTTCACAGGGTTTGCAAGCCTAAATGAATTTCTGTGTAACCTTCTCCCCACCCCAGCCCCCGGTGGCTCTGAGGGTACAGACTCCGGAGGTGTGGGGTGCGCTTTACCTCCTGAGGTCTCGGCTCATTCTGCCCATCTGGGTCTCCCTGCTGAAGTCAGGACTCTGATATGGGTGGTGGCTCCTGGGAAATAATGGGCAATCCCCCGTCTCCCTGGGGACCGTACTCACTTCATAAAGGAGCACACAATTCTCAAACACCTGATGAGCTTTATATAAACACTAGACGTTCTAAACACAAACAATGCAAAGAACAAGTGATATCATCTGTAATACATGGGAATCTGGCTAGACTGTTAAAATATAGATACGCAGCCATCCATGGAGGATGCCCTAAACCTTTTGTTCTTTCATTTAACCACTCACAAAGTCTCCCTGACCCTAGTTGCTATGTCAGCTCTCTAACCTGCCAGCCGCCCGGCCAGGGGCCTGTTGGCAGCGCACCTGTCGATGCTGCAGGTGTCTGTCTCGTCTGAGGGGCCGAGGAACCACGGAGCAGTCTTGGTCTCAGCTCTCGCTTTCCAGGGGATGGGCTAGTGAGCTTAGCAATCAGCTGTCTGCTTTCCCTCCTGCCTGAGGCAGGGGGACCAGATGTCCCGATTTTATAGGGACAGTCCTGATTTTTGGGTCTTTTTCTTATATAGGCTCCTATTACTGCCCACTTAGTGTCTGGTCACCCTAGCCTGAGGTACCGGTCAGTGGCAGCTCAGCGGTGGGCCGGACAGCCATTCCCTGCCCAGTGGTGCGATAGGCTCTGTGGGAATCGAACTCGACCGTTTCCCACTTGAGGGTTGGGAAAACTGAAAAAACAGGTGAGGGGAGTGGGACGCTCCCTTCCTCTCGGTCTCTCTCAACTGTCCCCCCAGAATGAGGGGAGGTTTCTGGGGTAAAGAACCAATCCGAGCTCCCCTCCGTCGAGACATATGGGGCTGCTCTAGTTTCCTCCCTCCGACCTCCTCTCTGTGTAGGGGAGGGTCGCTGGACAATGGGGCAGCAATGGTTCTGGGATGCCACCTTCAGCCCTGCCTGGCCCAGGTCCGTGCTGGTGAGAGGTAAGGGGGGGTCACACTGGTAAGTCTGAGGAGCTGTCCAAGGGAAAGCTATGTAAGAACAGACTGTTGTTCTTAGACTGAATCCAGGTCACGTTCGTCGGAGCCGAATATTTCAGACTGGGAGAAATTCTCAAATTCTGCAAGAAAGTGGAATTGGTGTTCACTGTAAGAACTTGGGTTTCCAAACTCTGCTGTAATGTTGCCCCTCCGTTGACTTTACAGTGGAACTTGCATCCGTTGGCACAGTAACTAGTTCCTTGACATCAGTCCCGGTACCAGCGTAAGCAATTCTTACAAGGGTTCATACGCCAGTAAGGGGGCGGGGGGATAGCTCAGTGGTTTGAGCATTGGCCTGCTAAACCCAGGGTTGTGAGTTCAATCCTTGAGGGGGCCACTTGGGGATCTGGGGCAAAATCAGTACTTGGTCCTGCTAGTGAAGGCAGGGGGCTGGACTCGATGACCTTTCAAGGTCCCTTCCAGTTCTAGGAGATAGGATATCTCCATTAATTTCTAATTTCTAATCTCCTGCATTGGCATCCAGGTGAATTTGCCGGCTTTCCCCAGCCGTGGTCTGAAAGCAGTTTGCACTGTTGCCATGTGGGATCCAGTTCCCAAGGGGAGTAGCCAGCCCAAGAAATCGTTGGATCAGCCTTGTGTCTCAGGGTGATGCCTGCTCCCCCTTCTCCAAAATCCCTCACGTCCTGGGTGGGAGGGGGAGGGTGGTTGTCTGCTGAAGGGGGAGGGATAGGGAGAGGGGAATGGATCTGGGTGTCTCGCCTGTTCCTGCCCTTTATTAATCCAGGATTTTTTGAGGAGCCCCCTGATTGCTGTTCCCTTCCGTCCCTACAGCTTCTTAAATCTTCCCCTGGTTCTGCCTCCTCTGGGAGCCCCTGCCCCAGCCCCCCTCTGTGTCTGACTGCGGGATTCATGTAGGGCAGAGGCTGCAATCGGTCCCCTGATGCCCCCTGGACTAGCTCATCTGATCCAGTCTATCTGGAAGAGCTGGGCAGGAAATGAGTTTTGTTTCCATGAAAATACTGATTTGTGTGTGTGTGTTCTGCTGAAATCTTTCTTCAAAAATTTCCATGTTTTCTTTGAGAAACTGGATCCCAGAAAACAGAGGTTTGGTTCTGGTTTGTTTTGAGCCACCAAAAGCTGAAATTTTGATCAAACGCTTAACGTTTTTGGGAGCTGGCTGAAATTTCTCTGTTTTCAGTTGCTCAAAGCTGAAAAGTGTTCAGGTTTGGGGGTTTCTGTTTTCTGATGAAAACCCAAAAATGTTAATTAAAAATGGGCATTTTCTGCAGAAATCCCTGTGAGAGAGACAAGCTCGCACAGAGCTCTTCTTCAGGTTTATGTACACTTGAAATAGGGTGACCAGAGAGCAAGTGTGAAAAATTGGGACGGGGGTGGGGCGTAACAGGAGCCTATATAAGAAAAAGACCCAAAGATCGGGACTGTCCCTATAAAATCGGAACATCTCCCTAACCTGAAAGCTCATCTCTGACCAACAGAAATTGGTCAAATAAAACATATTCCCTCCCCCACCTTGTGTCTCTAATATCCTCTGACAGACATGGCTACAACCACACTGCATATAACATTGTGATTGGCATTTAGTATCACCATTGATAAAATGCTTGGAAGGTTGTTACTTGTGCTCACAAGGCAGCAGGAAATCTGCTTCTCCGGTGTAGCTGGTTATATACCTTAACTAGTTTTCAACCCGGCTTATTTTGTAGGTTTCTCGTGTGCGACTACTTTTCTGGCCTAATACACTTCCCAGTGGGAAGCTTTGAAGTCTTACACATAAATGGACATCCAGTGGATTTGTGCTGTCACCATAATCCTAGCATGGTTCTGCAGAGGTTCCTCAGGACACCAGATAGCAGGTAAATCAAGGAGCGGTCATGATAACACTGTTGTCTAATGCTCGCTTCAGATTAAATCATGTGCAGAAATTTACCAAGCTGTTTATAGAGCATAGGGCTAGAAGGGACTGCAAGGGCCGTCTAATCTACCCCCCTGCCAAGATGCAGGATTTGTTGTGTCTAAAACAGTAGGAGGACGATTCCTAAGTCTTAGCTTTTCATGGGCAGACTCCTGTCGAAGGGTTTACAATTGCAGGACTGGGCAAACATGCTACTATGCTTAATGGGAGCTTTGCAATTAACTTCAGTGGAAGCAGGAAGGGGCATCCAGTGCTGATGTACAATCCATCTATTACATGTTGCTGTAATGTCTAAACGCACCTTGGGTGTCCGAGAAAAATACTCCTCAATATTTCCCAGTGAAGCCGAATGTAGCAGCTTAATCTGGTGGATGGGGCTAACTTACAACTTGAAGGGAACTGGCAATAAAATTGTTTCTTCTCGTAATGAATGTTTGTTGGCTGTCAAAATGCAGAGCGTGCTTCCAATGATAAAAGAGAGGAACTGAAACGCGTCTGTTCCCCGCTCAAAGATAAATGCCTCCAGGTGACTGAGCCATGTGACTTGGGGACTCAGCGTTGCAGTCCTCTCCCACGTGACACTTCCATGGGGCCAGATTCTCCAGAGCTGGCCCAGGGAGGTGTGAATTACACCTGGGCAGAGCAAGCTGGAGTCTTCTCCTTCTTATGCATCAGCCGCGTGTAGCAAACAATTCAAGGCAATTACCTCTGGGCAGCCTGGCGGGAAGCAAGAGGGTTGCCCAGCAGGCTGCAAGCCATCATCTGACTACATGAGATTGCACAGGTGTCACCAAAGCTCTTGATTTGGACCTAGGATTACTGGTGCGGGAAAGAGCCGAGCGTAACTCTCAGATCCCAGAGTGCCCAGGGCTGATTTTACACCCAAAAATGTCTTTCCCTGGCTGGGCGCACATGTGCTGGGAGGTGGCTGAGTCAGCCTGGAAGCGTGAGAAACGTGACATTTTTCACAGGAACAGAGTTATAAGCCCTGGTGCCCCGTCCAAGTTACAATTACCCATGCCAAGCCTGGCATTTCAATGGAGCCAACTTTCTTCATTACCTGTCCTAAACTGTTGAGTCTTGCTTCGGAACATCGTTAAAACACTTTTTGAATGGAGTCCAAGTAATTCGTGCTTAATCCTGGAGGCAGTGGCAGTTTTTGGTGGTGCAGTGACCTTGGTGCAAAGCATTTCGAGATTCTGTGGTTAAAAGGCAGTTTGTCTGCGCAATATCATAGTTTGAAATATCTGGGTTATTTTATTTTTCTAAAACAACTTATTTTATCCAACTGCTTTTCCTGTTTCAGTTGAACCTCCCCGCAATCTTCAGATAATTGACCCTGGACTCCTAGGCCATCTCTATATAGAATGGCAGCCTCCACCTTCCCTGCTAACCCTCGACCAGTGTACAATCAAATATAAATTAAAATACCGGAGCATGGGCGACGCGGATTGGAAGGTGAGTTAAAGCAGAGCTTGGGGTATAGTATATTGCTACTGCTTCCCCTTTGTTTCATCTGTTGATTACAGCTTTTTAAGGGAACGATATGAAGTTGGTAATTAAAGCAACTTCCTTTGACAAGGTCAAACTGTCAACCAAAAAGACGAATGATGTAGAAACGTAGGTCTGGGAATAGGATGACAATATTTTACAGCTTAACAGCGGCCGCCAAAACCTTTGGGACCAGTTGAGGGCCTGTTTCTGCAAACCCTTCCAGCTGGGTGTGGTGCGGATTGCCAAGCGTAATTTCATAGTATTCAATGCACTAGGAGTCGGTCTCTGCAGAACTGGGAGTCTGTAAAGTGCCTGTGATCCTTTGGGATGAAAAGTGCTTTATAAAGGTGAGATTACGTTTGATTCGCTCTCAGAACATTCTAACATTTCTTTTACGAGATTGGTATTTTTTATGACTACACCTCTACCCCGATACGACGCGACCCGATATAACACGAATTCGGATATAACGCGGTAAAGCAGCGCTCTGGGGGGGGGGGAGCTGCGTGCTCCGGTGGATCAAAGCAAGTTCAATATAACACGGTTTCACCTATAACGCGGTAAGATTTTTTGGCTCCCGAGGGCAGTCTTCTACCGAGGTAGAGGTGAATTTACATTTATCTCTGAGAGATGGTCTGAACCGAAATCATCCATAAAATAAAATTGCCCATCTTATCTCATTAAAATGTAGCAAGGAGGAAGCAGATATGTCTGCTGCAAGCAGGATTGTTGAAATACTTGTCCGTGGGCTGGGAGATAAGGCTCCCACACGGGTAAACGTAACAGAGCCAGAGGAACAGACACCCAACGCTCCAATTGCTCACTGTCAGATATTTAGAAATGCCCCCCCCAAAAAAGAATCACACAATATTGTGTTGGACACACTTCTCTGTAGGGCCATTTGCAAAACCCACGGAAGACAAGGGGAGGCTTTCCAGAGACCTCAGTGGGCTCCTAGAGAACAGGTCAAGTTGAGAGGTGAAAAGGATAGAAAGTGGAATATCAGAGTGCGGCCAATACCACGCTACCACTGCTGGACCGTTTCGTCTACACTGGGCACACTCTGTCATGCTGCCTTTAGCGCTAGGCCACAGACTTGACTGGCTGACTATTCAGAGGAGAGTCCTAAAGCAGGGAAGAGCTCTAGTCACCAATCCCCATTGCTAGGAGGGATTGAATAGGTCGTGAAAGGGGAAATGCGCTGCTAAGTGTGTGTCAGGGTTTCTCCGCTTTGGTTGGGGAAAGTCAAACCTTTAGTGATACAGGAATGTCTGGGTGTGCTCATTTGTCCAAGATGATTTTAGCAGCAGCTCAAAAAGGAAAGAAAAAGAAATCTTTGAAGAAAAAAGTCAGAATTCTGTAAATTAGCAAAGATAACGAAGAAGAAATAAAGAGACAAACTAGAAGAGCAGGAGCGGACTCAGATGAAGCAGCCAAAGCATCTTGTAAAATGCAGATCAGGAAGAAAGACAGACAGATAACATCATCGTGTGAAACACCAGTACCCAGTGTCCTGCCAAAAGTTTTGACACGGACAGGGCTTATTAACTAACTTACTCTCTTGGCAGCCTAGAGTACACAGAAGAAATGAAAGATGAAGTCACAAAACCAGAGCATGTGCCCACCGGGAGCAGCGTGTGTAAAAGGCTGTGTGAGCGTCAGAGCCCCGGGGTAGGGGGGTTAGTCAGAGGCTGGTCAGAAGCACGTGGCTCAAGAGACTTTTTTATATTCTTGGGCTCCTAACAAACCCTGCAAGTGCAGGGGCTGTGTGCATCCATTGCAGTGCTGCAGGTGGGACAGGAATCGGGTGCAGCTGTTTCTCTTCCTTTTCTTTACATAAATCCCATTTCTTTCTCTTTCATTTTAATCCTTCTCCATTTCTTTTCCTTCTTTGGTTTTTAAATTTAAGCCTTCATTTGTTTGTCTTCAAGTTACTTGGTGATAGAAAATTTTTTCCCAAGTTCAGGAAAAATATTAAATGCTCAAAAAATTGTAAAAGTCCCAGATTTGGTGAGATTAATTCCTAGCAAACTAGGAATTACTAGCTCCATCTCCCTGATGTGGGGAGATTGGTTGCACTTTGTCACATGAAGAATCAGTTAAAAGGGAACGCAGGTTTGCATGACTCATCTCCTTCTGCTGGTACGTCGTTCTAATCTGGGCTGGCCCTTTCTATAGCATCTCTGTTAAACGCTGCAAGGGGCCACCTCCCCTAGAGTCTCCTGCCTGCTCTTTAAAATGGTCCCCTGCTGCAGTGAGAGACCCATACAAACGAGAAACTAACTGATTAAGGGGCAACATACACTGGTCGTGTTAAGGAAGAATCTTTCCTTCTGGGCAGGTTTTTCCAGAATTGTCTATTTGGGAGTTTTCGCACCTTCCCCTGTAATATCTGGTGCTGGCTACTGGCTGAGACAGGACACAGGAATAGCTGGATCATGGGATTAGGTTGGATGAATTTCAGGGTTTCATGACAGTGCCGTGAAGGATATCCACCCTATAGAGGGAAGTGCAGAGGAGTGAAATTTTGGGTGCTGGATAAGCATTGGACAGTACAAATTTGATAGGAATGTAAAAGATCTGGATTGTGTCCACAGGAAACATATTGTGCGCGCGTGTGTGTGTGTGTGTGTGTGTGTGTGTGTGTGTGTATAAACCTATGGTGTATATATAACACAGCACAGTGTAGAGAGCAAGCACACATAGCAAACTTTGCAGCCACTATAAACACCAAAAGTTGATTACAGTGTTGTCTGTGTTACTCCAGGTTGTTTTTACTAAGAAATTAAAATATGGCGATGGATTTGATCTCAGCAAGAGAACTGAAGCAAAGGTCCAGACTCTGCTAGAAGGACGTTGTACGAATGAATCTGAAGTGAAGAGTGACTGGACTCACGCTACCTTCCAGGTTCCTTTACAAGGTAAGACGCAGGCTGCCGTTCCCCACGCGACCTTTCCAGGCCTTACGCCTTCCTGGAAAAATGTATTGACCTGACTGAAAGGTCCCACAACCAAGTTACCGCTGCCCCAGTACGTCTCCATCACCTGAGGTGCATTCGGCGCAGCAGAGCCTGTCAGGCTGCTAGATGCAGAAAATGTTAGGCCATTTTTTGCTTAGCAAATTGTCATTGTTGGTTGAGGGTTGTGGTCTATACGGCAGTTAGACGCCCCCGGCTGGCCCGGGCCAGCTGATTCGGACTCTCGGGGCTGTTTCATGGCACTGTAGACTTTTGGGCTTGGGCTGCAGCCCAAGCCCTGGGACCCTCCCACCTCGCAGGGTCCCAGAGTCTGGGCTACAGCCCGAGCCAGCAAGTCTACACGGCAGTTAAACGGCCTACGAGCCTGAGCCGGCCGACACGGGCCAGCCGCAGGTTTTTAATTGCAGCGTAGACACATCCTTAAACGCTCGTCGTCCCATGCCCGTGCCCTGGTAGCAGCACTCTGGCTCGACCTCCCGGCTCACACCTGTGCAGGCATCCTCTCTGCAGTCCCTGGACAGGAGAACTCTGGCTCGATCTCCCACACCGTGCCCTGACAGGAGGGGAGAATGCAACTGACCTTTCCCCTCCGGCTCTCAAAACCCTTTGCAAAGTATTGCAGAGCCCTGAAGTGAGTTGTCTGACAACGCGCATCGAGTCATAGACTGAGTCAGAACCAGGGACCGGCCTCCTGCCTTGTGACCCTGCTTCCCTTAGCTGAAATCTGCTCAATGGCTCAGACATGTCACCTCTGAATAATTAAGCCAGGGTCACTTCTTCACCCTTCCGTTGCACATAAATAATGTAAATAGGGTTTGATATGCAAAGGGTCACTTAAAATGAAGTGTTTGCCAAGCTTGTGAGTCCCTCTGGCACGTGGCTATCGAATTATCTTGATTGTTCTGTTTACACGAGTCAGCATGATGGCTCAGAGAAATCAAATGGGTTGGCAAGGCTATTTCTCAGCTCAGCCAAACGGGGCCTTTCGAATAATAAAGTCATTATTTCCTTTTCCTTGAACAGGAGATCTGGAGTCACAGATCCGAGACTTCCACTGTGTCTATTACAATTGGGAGCACCTCACATGCACTTGGCAGCGGGGCCGGCTAGCTCCTCCTGGGGCATGTTATGAGTTATATTATTGGTACGTACAAGCTCGGCGGGGAAGCATTTGGGTGCCAGGGGAGCAGTCTCACGCGGCAAACAGCACACTAGAATCGCACAAAGAAACAGCCGTCGCAATTCTGTTTTCGTTGCTGGTGTCCCCATTACATGACTCATAGGTAAATGCCACACACAGATGTTAGCACCTAGACATGGGGAACAAAGCATGAACCCTGAAAGCCAAGGTTTGGGGCTCCTGAAAACAGCCTTTGTATCAAATTATTCTAACAGAGATGTGCCCAAACCTAAAGCCTAGGTTGGAACCCCCCAAACTCTGGGTCTGGAGCCAAACCTTGTAGCTTGGAGCCCTATCTCTAAACTTGTCAGTACCAAACCCCAGGTCTCAATGGCCCTGGGAAAGTTTGGGTTTGGGTCTGGAATCTGCGGCTCTCTAAATCATTATTACTGTCCTACAGTTAGCACTGAATATTCTAATAGGGAAGAATTCGTATTCTGCTCCCTGGGATTCTGTGACATTCCCCAGGGTACAATCTGGACTGACAGACAGCCATGTCCCCTCAATTCTCCAGCCCCCACCAGCAAACTCCCAGTCCCAGACTTTCCCTCAGAAATGTGCCTCTTGTACTGCCCAGCCGCCTCCTGGATGATACAAGCTCATATAAGGTATGTCATTTATTAATAGAAAATGATAAGCACAAATCTGGTTATCCCAAATGGAGTTTCCCAAACATTTCAATCCAAACTCTTACTGGTTTAGATAAAACAAGAAAACAAATTTATTCACTACAAAAAGACGTTAAGTGATTACAAATAATGAGGTGTAAAAGTCAGAATTGGTTACAAGAAAATAAAAGGTAAAATGCAACTAACACTAACTTAACAAGCTAAATGAATTCAAAGCAAAGGTGTCTCTCACCACATGCTTTAGCAGTCTTACTGGATAGAATCCTACCAGTCAGGACCACTGCCCCACTTCAGCATTAATTTCCTTGTCCTTCAGGTGGTGGTGATGCCATGGTAGAGAGAAAGGGAGGAGTATTTTGGGACCTCTGTTCTCCTTTCTTATAGTTGTCTTTTTCTTTGAAAATCATCTCCAGCTGAGGTTCAGGAGACAGACAATATGTGGGGACCAGAACCACCTGCTGTTTCTTTGCCAAAATGTAAATTTCTTGCTCGTGCCCTTTTTCCTGCCAAAGAATGGCCACTTAGCCAGGCGACAGACCATTTGATTTTGTTGACACTTGGCTGAGGCATCAGTTTGTCTTTTGTCTTTGAGGAACTGATATCCGCCTGCTTTTGTAAACATGGAGCATGTCGCATTAATGTTATTCAGTAGAATCTTATACCTTTACATACAAAGTTGCCACACACATTTTACCAGGACAGTAATGATCAGCAAGTTATGAGTTTTCAAACGATGCCTCACAAAGCATAATTTGTACAAAATCCATCATAGCCTTGTAAAAAAGGTGAACATAGGGCTACAAACTGTCACAGATTCACAGTCGCCCTTAAACAAATGGCTTAAAAAAGACTAAACTTTTCAAGATTCAAAATTGACTGGAGAGGGGCCCCTTCTGGCTGCCTTCAGGGTAACCTGGGACAGCTCTTAAAGGGCGAGATCACCTCCTCCCACAGAGGAGGGCAGTAGCAGAACAGAGTGGGTGGGGTTTACTCTCCCCCACTCTGCAGAATGGCTAGGGGGTTAGCTGTAGGACCAGGGACATTGGGGGATTCACTGCCTCTGCCCCCTTCCCCTCCCTGCCCCTATGTCAGCCACTGCCCTGGACCCGCCTGTAGAGAGGTTACACAGCACGGAGAGGATCAGCAGAGATGCTAACGGCTCCTGCAGCTGTGTTTGGGCGGTGGGTAAAGGTACCTCAGTCTGGGCATGTCCCTCCTACGCCACCCATAGCGCCACGGCCTGCAGTCTGCAGGCCCCATCCTCACCTAGCCCCAGGGACGGGGCCTCCGCCATGGAGAGAACTGCACACGCAGCCCGTGCCCATCTGCACAGTTCCAGAGGGGTGAGCTCCCCGGCCTTAGTTTGTAAATACAGCCTCCTCTTTGCCTCCTGGTGAGGGTTCCCTTTCGTCACGGGGGTTGTGCTTTCTGCAGCTGCCGTGTGTATTTTGCATTTGTGTGTTGCACCTTGAAGCCCCTGCCTTTCCCATCAGAACTAAAGCATGTCAGCCATACATTTCGGCTCTCCATAAAGTCAAGTAAATCTGACTGTTGTGGCAATTGGCTTGAGTTCACCAGTCCTAGTGAGCAGCCTAGTCTGAAGGTTAATGCTTCTAGGCTCTTGTCTTCTTTTGCACCCCAGCCACTCTGGGTCCCTGAATGTGTATCCCACAAAAGTGAGGGGCTGTTAAAGTGTAGTGGTGCCAGCCCATCCAGACAAGGGCCGTTAATTCATGCATGGTCCAGCGATTTCTTCCGTGTAGTTTATCCGATTGACCTGCTGCAGGCTGCCACGTACGAGTCTTTTCTTTAGGAAAAACAAAGTTGGACTTTTGGATCAAAGTAAATGAACAACACACTATCACATTTGTTATAAGCAATGCAAAAGTGAGTCAGTGAATTACTGGCAAGGCATTGTTTTTACTTCCCCCATGCAAATGGGACACCGACATCTATCCAGTTGTTGATTTCCACATGCTTTTAGCAATTTTGCCAAAAAACATCAAAACTGATGAGACGTTGTTTTAGTAACAGTAATGCCAAAGATCTGTTTGAAAAACGTGACTATGAATTGGAACACCTCATCACAGCAACAAACGCCCGGAGCTGGACTGCGTTCCAGTTAACATTGCAGCTGCACCAAGGTCATTTTTCAAATTGCAGGAGTTGCTTGTTTATTTATTAAAGCAACGTCCAGTGACGAGAGCGACCTTTCCTGGATAATGTATTCTGCACTGGGACTCCCACTGGACTTTGAACAGAATGGCCAAATTCAGCCCTCCTGCAAACTTCATGGAAGGACTCCAAGCAAGTGGGAAGTTGGGGAACCAGCCCTGCCCTAGCAGAAATGGACCCACTAGTGGAATGTCCCGGATCTGGGCAGGAAGGCGGTTCCCTCCCTGGAGTATGGGATGTTTAGGACCATATTGGAGCTCAGTGTTATGAAGTATTAGGGGAGGAGTATCTCCATGGGAACCCCAGAGGTGAAATACCTGCCGAGCCTATAATGCTTCTAGCTGGGCTGGGGAGGGGTATGTGCCAGTGGCCCACAGTGTACAAAGACAGCCCTCCGGCCAGCACAGCCACCAACCAGTACACAGAGGGGGTCAGGGCCAGCACCATGTCCCTGCTATGCCCGTATACAGCCCCCTCCCCGCTGGGAATGTACGTCCTGCTGGCACCACTGGCCTGCGCCCAGCATTCCTGCAATGCAAGCAGCCAAGTGAGCGAGAGATCTCCCAGCGTGAGCCCACAGCAGAGTGCAGGCCTGCTTTGGCCCTGGCTGGAGGAATGTTCCCGGCACAGATGAGGGGAGGGATTCCAGATGCTGCACTAGGCTGTGATTTCCTTGGGAAATGTAACCGTGCAGATACTTACTGTGACAGAGAACGAGGTACCCCCAGCTCCAGGTCAAGGCACCACTTCCTCCCCAAGAGCTCCTGGCTCTGGTGTGGTGTACACCAGGGTTCAGGGTGTGCCATGCTTCCTCTGGAGGAGCTGGTCTCGGGATAGGAGGCTGCTAGAGCGAGGGGAGTTCCTCCGTTAGCTCTGCTGGTAGAAGCTGGAATTCGTAACCCTGGGATGAATGCCTGCTGGTGACCCAGGGTAGCAGTTGTTACACTAGTATCTTCCCAGGGTGCAGTACCTGGAAAGAAAGGGCTCGCACCTCTTCGGCTTAGAGTCCATTTAGTGACCAGACCTTCCAGGGTTTCCAGCAGACTGACGCACTTTGCTGCCTTGTGTCAGGGGATGTGTTACTTTGCAATCTTCCTGCGCTGCATGACCTCATTGCAAAAGGGAACGTTCTGTATGTTTGGCTCCAGATGTAATAGCTGCAGTCTCCACGTTCTAACGCTCAGCCATATGGCACCTCATCAGTCATCACGAGCGACCCCCTGATGGCTTACCCGATAACCTGGGCGTGCCTCTTTCCAAGAATGCTGCAGTGTTACTCACCAGACTTTGACTGAGTCATGGCCTTCTTTGTAAACATATTTTTAATTTGGTTTAGCCTGAAACTTTAGAGAAGAGCAGATTAAAATACAAGACTTCTTCTGCCTCCTTGCCCTACATTAATTAGTTGCAATTTTTTTTAACCCTCAATATTTTAAAACAGGAAATGAAACACAACTTCTTTTTCAGTTCCAAATGCTTTTTCACCACAGCCAGCCTGGGAACAAAAAGGATTCATGTTTAATATGATGTTTTTATATGATCATAAAGTAGTGATATTAATATTTATTCACTCTGACTTATGATTAAAGAGGCCATTCCGGTGTAGATTTTTGATTGATCTCTCATATTTATTTCACTGACTCATTGGATCATGAATACTATTTTAGTCAATGACCTGGCAGATCTTTCTGAAGAGTAAACCACAGTGCAAATATTTTAAAAATCCCTGATTTAAATACGGCATGTAACAGAATTTTCCTACCTTATGCGTAGGTACGAAGGGCTGGATCATGCACTGCAATGCAGTGACTATATTCAGACCCATGGAAGAAATACCGGATGCACGTTGCAAAACCTGAGGCAGGCAGAATATATTGATTTCAACGTCTGTGTTAATGGTTCTTCAGAGTCCACACAGCTGAGACCCTCCTACTTCACATTCCATCTCCAGAACCTAGGTAATGACAACGGCCCCATCTCTTTTTGCAGGCTCTGGGGGGAAAGATGCGGGTGCTTAAATGGTCTAGTGGATCCTGGGATGGTTCAGTAGCTGTCTTGGAGCCAGGTTTCAGGGGTTTGTAAGTACGATGGTAATTAACTATCGGAACTGCTTACCAAAGGATGTGGTACAGTCTCCATCACTGGCCGACTTTAACTCAAGCCTGGCTGTCTCGGTAAAAGATCTTCTCCAGTTCAACCTCAAATGATTGAGGTAGGCGCAGGATTCACAGGGGGAGGGTTCCCTGCCCTGGGCTTTACAGGAGGCCAGAGGGTTGCCAGATGTCCAGTTTTCAACCGAACACCCAGTCGAAAAGGGACCCTCCCCAGCCTGGTGAAAATGAGCGAGTGAGTGAGGGGGGGGGGAGAGAGTGACAGAGGGAGGAGAGGGGATGGAGTGGGTGAGACCCCGGGTCAGGGCCGGCTCCAGGGTTTTGGCCGCCCCAAGCAGCCAAAACAAAAAAAAAACAAAAAAAGCCGCGATCGCGATCTGTGGCGGCAATTCAGTGGGAGGTTCTTTGCTCCGAGCAGGAGTGAGGGACCCTCCGCCGAATTGCTGCCGAACAGCTGGACGTGCCGCCCCTCTCCAAAGTGGCTGCCCCAAGCACCTGCTTGGTAAGTTAGTGCCTGGAGCCGGCCCTGCCTCGGGTAAGGGGCGGGGGCAAGGGTGTTCGGTTTTGTTCGGTCAGAAAGTTGGCAACCCTAGAAAACGTTCACATCTCTGAACAGAAAGCAATGAAGCTTTGCTGCTCTACACCAGCTAAGGTTCTGGCCCTTATGGGCTGGTGGGATAGTTTTACAGACTTGGCTTGGCAGCACTAATGACTGGGTAATTTAGGTGTTGAACTGAAGTCTTCAAACTTTGCAGTAACTATTGTGTGCGTTAAAGGCGCTTACAGGCTGGGGAAAGTGCTGGGCACATTTTAAAAAAATCAACTACAGGCTCACTTACAAGAAGCCAGTTGGTGCTAGTCCAGTCTAAGGGCCAAATTCAATGTCTCAGTAAACAGTGGCAACTGAGGATGTCTAAACTGTTTTAACAGTCGCATTGAGGACACTGGAAGTAGGTGTAAGTCACCTGAACTTATCCTCTCCCCCAGACCTCTGGATTTGGCCCTACATGTGATAACCGGTCTACAAAGGTGTTTCCTAGTGCCACCCTAATGCCCATGTTAAGGGAGAATTTCGTAAATAACCGTGGAAAGAAGCAGACTGTTGCAGATGCTGGGAGAAAGTGGGGAGGTGAGTTCCTGCTCACAGGAGAGGGGTTTTCCCCTCTTTCACCTAGCGAGTGTGTCACTGGCTGGCCCTTCCGATGATCGTCACTCTGAGAATGATGGGGCAGCACTGCCGGAAGTCAGTACGGTGGGAGGAAAGGCTCCGTTCTGTATTGTGCAGCTAGTGCCTGATGTGGCATATTACTGGCTGTGGGTGATTGAATAAGAATTGCCATTGGAACAGAAACAGCTTCTCTGTGTCTTAATACAACTTGTGATAATTCAGAAAAGTGCAGGGACCTTTCAGCTTTTTATTAAAACCAAGAGATACACAACTGGATGCAGTATGACAGTTACTGTTAGACTTTTTGGCTAAAACAGTAAGTGAGTTTAGAGGGAGCTGCACCCCGGGGAACCAAAAACAGGAGTGTGGCTTGGACAGCTAATAGAACAGAGAACAAATGTGCTCCACTGTCCCTTGGTAGGGCCTCGTAGCATGGAAATCGCACCAGGCTACGTTCCCTTACTCTCGCATAAATATGTTGGTCCAAGGGAGGAAGGCTGCCACATGCTTCCTGTATGACTTTAGGCAAGTCACTTAATATTAGAACTAGGCAGAAGTTTTTGCCTGAAACATTTTTGTGCCAAAAATGCAGATTCAGGTTGACAGAAAATTTTTCCAAATTTGTACTGAATTCACCAAATTACTTTTGTTTCGGGGGTGGAAAAAGTCTGAAAACAATCTGAAAAAATCTAAACCTTTTTTCCCAACACTTTCAAAAAGAAACATTTTGATTTTTCAATTTGAAATGACTTTTTGTTTTGAAATTTTCTTACATTTCTTACAAAATTAAAAATGTTTAAAAAGGCTTGAGAATGAAAAGAAACATTTTGATCCAAAACAAATTTTACTCTTTGGTTTGCTGAAAATATTTGTTTCAAGTTGACCTGAATTTAGTTTATTTAACAGACAGTGAACTGAAAAATCAGTTCCTCTCTCTGCGTTCTACTCACTAGCTCTGTAGCCCTGTTTGCCCGGCCGTAATATGGGGAGAATGAGCTCTCTCTCCCCACCGGGGGTGTCATGAGGATGAAATCATTAAAGCGTGTGAGATAATCAGGATTTGAGTTGTGGGAGAGACACATCAGGATATAGGTTGTGTAATAGAGTAGGGGGCTGTAACGGGTTTTGTATACCATTTTACACATCACCTATGAATTTAGCTCCTTTTAGCTATCATTATATTTGAAGGCAATTTAGAATGTTTCTACCTAGGAAGTTTGCATGTGACTGGGATTGACTGATCTCTTTAGTATTAACAACACTTCTGATTGTTATGCTGCTGGCTTGGGAACAGCCGTAATGACTCCAGAGTAAGGCTGGCCAACATTTTTCATTTGAAAGTCTTTTTCTGATGAAAAACAGCCTTTTTAAAATAGAAAATTGACGGTGAATGCTCTTTCTTTCTATTCAACTTTTCCATCTTGTGACCAGCTCTACTCACCAGGGCTCTCTTCCAGCTCTAATTTCTGCGATTGCAAGCAATTGTGTTATTTTTAGAGGGCACAAATAAGCTTGCTGCTGGTCTGCAATATGTAACCTCATGAGACAAAGCTGGTTTGACAAAAAGGATATCTTAAGTCCTGGAACATTTACCATTGAAGCCAAAGCTCTAGGTATTATGGACTGTATTATGCCATAGGTTTTTAAGCCAAATACTCTCACAAATGCACAGCCATTGATTTTAATGTGGAATTCTGCTTAAAAATCTCTCAGGCACAGTATGGGTCCATGATAGACCCTTACTTAAGAAGGGAGCAATCATTAACAATTTCTATAGTAGAAGAACACGGGACCCCACTGTCGCTTCCTCCCAGGAGGCAGGCAATGCCGTGACTCCTCCCGCTCAGACCCCAAATGTACACAAGAGAAGGCAAAGCCTCTGGCAGAGGGTGGATGTTCCCTTGGTGTGTGGACATCTTTGCGCCCAGGTTCACAACAGCAAGCTAACGCAAACCCGGGTGCAGTTAGTGACAAGATGGAGATTTGCCACAAGCTTTTGCACAGTGACAGATGATGTGCTGAGGCGGCAATATCCTGGACGAACCTTACTGAATTAAATGACTGTATCATTGTGGGCCAGGCATTGTGCAGAATTCCCTGCCAGGGATTAAGAACAGTGGAGGGTGATTAGGCAAATTCACTTGGGTTGCAATATCGTCCAAGCAGTACCATCACCTGGAGAGGCTCCCATGGGCTGGGTCAGACTGGATTCTCCAGTGACCAACCGACAAAGAAAGGACTTAGGTTAAATAACCTTGTGCGGGAGGGATAGCTCAGTGGTTTGAGCATTGGCCTGCTAAACCCAGGGTTGAGAGTTCAATCCTTGAGGGGGCCACTTAGGGATCAGGGCAAAATCAGTACTTGGTCCTGCTAGTGAAGGCAGGGGGCTGGACTCGATGACTTTTCAAGGTCCCTTCCAGTGCTAAGAGATAGAATATCTCCATTAATTAATTAAAAAAAACCCCTCACGCCGGGCCTTTGTTCTGATCCAGCAAATGGACAGGTTCCAATCTTTGCTGGGAAGAGTTGGAATGACTCATTCTTGTTCTGAGCCAAAGGGGTTACGACCTGGCAAATGCAGGAAAACCTCACGGGGAGGGGGTTGAAGGACTGCTTAGAGCCCTTACTGGTGTTGGGTGTCATCTGGTAAGCTCATTATCATGCCCATAGGTTCTTTTATTGTTTTTCCTGTAATGCTTTTACCTTAGGAATAGATGCTTGCTTAGAAAGAGGTGTGTGGTGATTTCACCATGGCAATGACACTGTTTCTGGTCTCGGAGGAGGAAAGTAACGCAGTCCTGATGTTGCTGGGGAATTCACAGTGTAGGCAGGGCGCTCGGCAGTCTGAAAATATCCTGGTCAGGAGGGAGAGAGAGACGCATGTCTCCACCCAAGAGAGGTGTCGGCTGGAGAGCCAGAAGCCTAAATATGGGTGCCCCGGCTGGACCATGGAGGGAAATACAAGTCCAGTTGCCCTGAACTGTGATGCTGATCAATGCCATTTACCTACAATAACCTCTCAAAAGACTTGCCATGCATTAAAGAGCTTTAAGTACCAAACCCCATGTTTCAGGGGGAGAATCTAATTCACATTGACATTCGGAATGAAGTATAATGGCCCACATCTGTCTTCAGCGCAGCCCACATCATGCAGCTGGTTGTCAGGACAACAGTGGACACTGGGTACGGTCTCAAGAGAAGCCGCTGAAGTTCAACCAGTACTGAAAGGAACAATGATTTCCCCAGTGGAAGGTCTGATCCTGTCTCTCTCCTTTTCAGTCAAACCTTCTCCGCCTGAGAAGCTGTCGGTTTCCATTTCTGCCTATGAGGATGTTCACGTGGAATGGAGCCCTCCTGCTGGGGGTGCGCCCCCGCACTGCCTGGACTACGAGGTGCAGCTGACAGAACACGATGGCAACGCTGATGCTCCCTGGACGGTATGCGCCGCACACGGTTGTTGATAACCAGCTTTCTTACACAGGGTTCTAGTTTAAGATGAGCAAGAAGGTTGCTCATCCTGATGTCTGTTCCACCTCCTCGCCGTCAGGATGGGATGGGTGGGCCGGAAGCTGAAGCCGGCAAGGAACAGCCCTGCACTGAATGGTGGGAAGGCTCATTAGCTGCCACCAGTTTGTAAAAGCCGGTGAGGAGTGAGGTTTTATGGGTGCATTGGGGCAAAGTTTGACCCGCTGAAGAGAGAGACTGGCCTAGAGCCTGCTCCAGACGTGCAGTGGTGTAACAGAGGGCAGGATCTGCCCTCGACAGATGGAATATAAGGTGACCTAGAAAAAGATCCAATCTTGTGCCTTCTGGATTGGATTGTAAGATCTGCGAGGGGCAGAGATGTGGCTGGCAGGTTCGCCATCGTGCCTGTGCATGGATGTAAAAGCATGTCAGTCCTTCCCCCAGCTGAGCTTAGTGCCCCAGGACTCTGGCTTCACTTCGGCTGACTAGCCCCGACACCAGTACTCGAATGGGTGGGAGGCAGGGGGAGCAGGCTGTCGTGCCTGGCTCCCTCGGCTTCCACGGGTGAAGGGGGCAGAACTGCCTGCACCACGCTCTTCGCAGTGCTTGAATGGGTGGTGGGGATGCTATTGCAAGCAACCTCCCTGCTTGGTGTCTGAACGAGCAGCAGAGGGCAGAGATTGTTATGCCAGACCCTACTTCTTATTGCCAGCTCTTGGAGAGAAGAGAACAAAGGCTTTAAAAAGGGAACAGACGTGTGTTTTGGGGAGGATTCTAGGGGCAACTGTACCATCAGATGTTCATTTCTTTCTGGGTGAAGCCTGGTTTTATAGCTACGGCCCCTAATTAGGATTTAGGAGATCTGGGTTCGAATCTAGTGTTTACCCAGACTCCACGTGTTACCGCAAGCAAGTCGCTTCATCTCTCTGGGGCTCAGTTTTCCATTTGTAAAATGGGGATAACAGTACTTCCTTTCTCCCAGCTCCTCTGGCCAGTCTGTATAGACTGGAGTCTCTTCAGGGCATGGTGCTGTGCACTGCCCCTGGCAAAAAAGGGGCCCTGGCTTCTCCTGAGGCCCCAGGAGATACTTGAACAACTTTCCAATTCAAGCATCCAAAATATTCAATGTGTCAATCCTGCAGCCTGCCCTCGGCAAAGCTTTCCGTAGAATTCACGGGAGTTTCGCCTGAGCAAGCACTTAGGATTTGGCCCAAGGCAAGTGTAATTTTAATTTCTTCAAAGGAGTGACTGTCGCGCTGATGTGCAGAGCTTTTCCTCCTGCCTGTTCCGTTACAATGTGGGCTCCAAATTTGCTAGAATGAATCCCTGTAATGCTATGTTTACTGGCAAATTATAATCCGCCAGTCAGGTAACTTTACGAAGGGCTCCACAAATTAGCAAGACTAAACTGTGGGCGTAGCTCACATGCAGGTACAACTGGTTTAGACTGTTGGTTAGTTTGTTCATTTTACTCAGGCTAGGTCTGTAGAAAGCCATCACTAAATGCATGTAAAATAAACAAAGCCGGCCTCCTGGGGGGGTTAACCAGCCCCCGCAGGAGCAGTCACTATATTGACAGAAGACGCTCTCCCCTTGGCACTATCTAGCCCGGGGGTTATGTCAGTGTAACTGCGTAGCTCCGGGGTGTGGAGAGACACAGATCTACTGATGTCAGTTTCTAGTGTAGAGACCTGGTCTAAATCCTGTAGCACATAATCAATCAACCTTCTTTATTCTGCATGTTCGCTTCTTTCTCAGGCTGCCTCAACCCAAGTGGAAACCGCCTTTACCTTCTCCCAGGCCAATCGCAGCCGCGTCTCATGTGTCCGTGTACGAGGGAAAACAAACATGTTCTGCGCCGACAAGGGCTTTTGGAGTGAATGGACGCGGGAGTGTTTCTACGGTAGGAGACAGTAAAAGAAACTAGTGAGGTTTGGGCCCCCTTTATCGGTCTGTCTTGGGACTGAGAACTGGGGATCTGGCCCAGAGATAGTTTTGCATCTTCAAAGCACAATGCAGACATGGGCTATTTAACCTTCACCAAACACCCCCCACCCCTCCGTTTTACAGGCAGGAAACTGCTTCTTGGTGGCCACGCAGTGCTCTGCTGGCCACAGAACTGAAACAGTTTGCTGGGCAGGGGCTAATTTTGCAGAGCTGACTGCAGGGAGTTCGGCACCCCAGTACGCCATGCAGCCCGGTTCCATGAGAACACTTTCCAAGTCTCTGTGGGGCAGGATTTGGGGACTAGGGCCAGAGGAGGTGCTGTGCTGTCCGTGGGTCCGTTGGCCATTGTTTATTCTGAATACAGGACCATGCAGCCTCAGGAAGCAGTGGACTGTGGAGAACCACATCCTGGGGGCTCACCAGGGAGACCCTACTTGACCTTGGCGTGGAAGGCGAGGGTTTAGCTGCCAGAGGGGATTTCTGGTTGCTGAAATGGGGCTGGGGATTTGGGGAGAAGAGGGCTCTAGGAGGATGAGCCCTTCTCTGAGAAGCAAAGGGGCAGCACGTGGATACAGCCCCCCTTGCTACGAAGCAGATGTGTATAGGCAACCCAATAGCAAATCACTTCCCAGACTGGGTCGCAGCCATGGCATTTCTGGATCTGGTCACCCCAGGACAGCACCAGTCATGAGATTAGCGAGTAAACCCACTTATAAATGCGTGACACACCTCTTCTGGGAAGCAGCATGTGGGGATCTTGGTTTAATTAGCGGTGAGAGCAGCAGTCTGAATGAATGCAGGGATAGTGGAACGCTCCAACAGCAAGTACAGCAGGGTGGTGAGTCTTTGGCCAGACTCGGCTGGAGGGAATATCTGGCTCTAAGCTCATGTAGTGGGGGGCTCAGGGTTACACCCCATTCCCTGGAATGTGTGTCTCATCCCATATACTCAGACTGCTGCTGTCTGCACACTGGCTGCTAGCAGGCTGTGGTGAAAGCTCAAGATGCTGGTGTTTTCCCAGCCCATATGGTGTGACCCTCGGGGGTGGGGGTCGTAACGGGGATCACCCGAGTTGCGCCCACAGGGAGAGGTGAAGAAGTCAGTAAAATCGTATTGTTGCTCGGAACCTGCCCAGCCTTCTGCTCCGGCCTCAGACCCAGCCCCGGCTCTCAGCTCTGGGCGCTGAGGGAGCTGAGCTGCGAGACTTA
This sequence comes from Trachemys scripta elegans, assembly GCF_013100865.1. Taxonomy (NCBI): domain Eukaryota; kingdom Metazoa; phylum Chordata; order Testudines; family Emydidae; genus Trachemys; species Trachemys scripta. Next base: position 1,877,211 of record NC_048306.1, on the reverse strand, counting down.
ACAGTCGCTGGGAGGGGGAGAAGGAGACCAGCATCCCTCACCGAAACCACCCCCATTGGGTCTTCCCATGAACTAAATCCCAGCAGCCTTTGCACCCATGAAGGATTGTGAGATGAGGAGGAAGGCATGGTGGTTTTTGGGGGGGGGGGTGAGGAGGTTACACATTAATACATTCAAGCCACACTGGGTTATCCTAGGATGCAGGTGACCAATCGTATAGTTTCTGTGACCTGGCTACATGAGTGTCATGGTTACAGTGGGCCTTTCTGGACTGAATTTAAAATCAGTTTCATGAGGTTAGTTGTTTTGAGTCCTCATTATAAAAAGCTGCTAAGTGCCCTGTACAGCACATGATTGGAGAGGCTTCCTGTGTATTCTTGGGCGGGTCACGTAACCCCTCTAGGCCTCACGTTCTCATCTGTGAAATGGGGATGCCAGTAATTTCTGTCTCCCCTCTGTCCGCTGGGGCTATTCAGATCGGAAATGTTTTGCGGGAGGCACTTCCTTTCCTTGGCAATTGGAAAAGCTAAAACAAGAATTGTGAAAACGTTAATTCCCTTCATAAAAACACATTATCACCCCAGTGCCACTACACCGCTGCAAATAGCACCCCAGACTCTCACCAGCATGCATGAGATCAGAACTGGGACCACTGCCTCAAGGTTTGTGAAAGATGGTTCCCTCTTGAAGCGAGTGGGTGATAAAATCTCAGTTCAGCAAAGAGCAGCAATGGTGGACAAAATACAGTCCACAGCTGGCATAATGTGGCTAAACCTAAAATATTTGCAAGGATTAATGGACGTGTGCAGCATGTTAAATCTAATAATAAACTAGCCCATATGATGGGAAAATGGGATTTTGTACTTGGCGCCCGTCTTTTTACAGTGTAATGTAATTACTACCAAATGGAGAAATTCCTTTAATGCTTTGTGGTTTGTCTTCACAGTGTCCAGAAAAGATGAAAAGCAGCTGTTCATCCTCATTGCAGTCGTCTTAAGTTTTTTGACTGTCATCATCATATTTATATTAGCTGCACAGCGCAAGAAAAGGTAAATGCTAAGGCAACTTGTACGCGACATGCTTCTGTCTAGCGTTTCAGACGGTGCAGTTAGAAATGAAATGAAGTAAAGTACAACTGATATAATGTCATATTCTATCGCCATTGACAGTGACCTGAGAGCAGAACCTGAGCCAGAGACTGGCATTAAACAATGTTTGTTTCACATGCTAGCAATGAATATTACGTTTAATACAATATCAACAGTTACTGTTAACCAACACCGCTATTGTGCATAAACGTATAGCTCTCCTTATCACACAAATGTCGAAATAAGAGTGACAGTTTTTGTGTCGGCTTCATGCTATACAACATATTAGAAAGGCCCAGGGAGTGAGCGGTACATCTTCCTCCTAACTGTCTAGGTCAAATTCAGGTGATGTAAGTTACACTTCTGATCAGATTTTTCTGTTACCCCAGTGTAATTCTCAACTGTTTCCATTCGTTCCAATGGAGTTACTCCCAACTTACACCAGTGTAACTAATGCCAGCATCTGTACCCAAAGCCATGGGGGCAGATCTTCAACCCCAGGGTAAATTTGTCCAAGCCGTAGTGGAACTATGTCAGTTCACGTGGAGATGCTGCCCCACTCTTTTTATGCCAATATCGCTTAACATGCATTGTTGAGTAGACATTTTCCCATATGAATGATTGCACAGAGGGAAGCAGGTCTGGTAAATTAATTACCCACATCCTAGTTACTTAATGAAATGTTCTTTGGGTCAGAGGTATCCCTTAGGATCTATATCAGGCAAATTACCCTTGAACCCGATGTTCAGAATCACTCTTTCTCTGTGACCACATAATCTCAAAGCACGTGGATAGTCTGTTGTTGTTTTTACTGATGCAGGTGTCAATGCAGAGGAAGAGTTAGCTATAGAAATATTGTCACTCTAATAAGAGTTGAATTGAAGCCTATTAAATAGATCAATTATTTGGATGTCCTGGATTTTATATATACCTACACGTTGATATTTCTGTTTTTTATTTGCCTTTTTATATTTTTAAGAACAAATGGAGAGAAAAATATATCACCTACATCGCTATATTTGGACTAATTCCTGAACAAAATGATTTCCAGAGATGCCCTGTGAGATGTCAGTGGAACTTACTGCTGCATTATGCACATGTTATTGATGTCCATAATAAAGACCCATGCCAAGTTCAGGTTCCTGACATTCTTGGCAAATTACACGCTCCAGTGGGATGCTAACGCTGCAAATGGGCTTGTTGTGCAGCTTGTGTCCAATAGATCATCCCAAGAACAGACATGAAACCTGAACTTCTTACGAGGCTTTTCTACTTCCCCACCCACACTTACTATGCTTCTATAGTCCAACAACACGAAGGTCAGAGAAGTTTATTGACTGATGCTGGAATAATTTTTTCTGATAAAATAACGGGGCAAAAAAGGAGGCAGTGGAGACTGTGATGAATAATAACGACAGGTCTGCTGTGTGTGTTTATAAGAATGGGTGGAAACACTGTTAACATGATGGAAACTCAGTGGAAGATCGAGATTATACCCACCAGCCTAGGAAAGGTTGCTAGATACTATCATCCACAGTCAACTGAGCACCATACGGTATATTTCCCTGCCGGCTCCTCGCTACCTTCTTTCAGTCCACTGTTAGTTTTTAAACAGGGAAAATTATTTAACTGCATTTATTTAATCATGTCATCTTCCAAGCCACAGTTATTTGTGAAAGAGGAGACCTTGAAATGTTTTTTTGCAGGAAATGGCTGTGCTTACAAATACAGTGCATGGCAGATGGATCATTGGAGGAACAAATCCCAAGGATACGCTGTCAAGTGCTGGAAGGGGATGTCCTGCAGGACTTGGACACGGAAAACACGGCTTTACAAAGCACCCAGAGGTGCCTAGATCTGAAAGACCCTTATGCCCAGCAGAGGAAATGTCTGACCAGCTTTAAACAAAGCCTGTGGAGTAAAAAGAGCCCAGTGCTGATCATGGACAAATCACATTGCACCGATGCTCCTGGAGCTTGCTTTAGGCGTATTCTCACTTTCCACAACTCTCTCAGTGAACATGTGTCCTGGGAGGAGGGTTCAGAAGAAGGAGGGAATTCTCAGTGACTAGCTGATGCTTGGAAAAGTGAATTTCAAATCACCACAAACCTGAGTCCAACAGCTGCCTTCATCTGATCAGAAAATCGTAACGTCCTATGGGCAAAGGGCTGAACCTGCACCCTCACCTGGGGCATGGAAACTGTGTGTGGGTGGGGCTCAGAGATGGATGTGCAGCTGGGGGACGAAAGATGTTTTGAGTATGATTGGGCCTTTGTAACGCCGTGATTGGGCCTCACTTACTAACAGAGAAGGGAGCAGTCCTGGACTTGACAATATAGCACAAGCACAGAAAAGGTGAACACAGGCGCAAGGCATGGGATGGAATCAGAAATAACTAAACGCTGGCCCTGAGCTGAGACTCTCAGTACCAATCCACCATGTCCCTTCACGCAGAAGTGTTTGGCTCATGGATGTTTCTAAAATACACTGGCAAAGGGAGCAGTCCATATGAATGCTGTCGGGAATGTTTGTTTAAAAGCACACTGGCTCATTCTTTCTTTACTCTGATTTTCAAACGGCACACATGCACTGGGGCATACTAAAAAAGTGCGTCCAACTGCCTGATGGATGTGTGCGTCCGTGCACAGTTACTGCATGTCAGTCAGGTGTGTGTGCAGGCAAGGGTCCCATGGGGTGCATAACCAATGACTTGCACTGCAATGCAATTAAATGTACATGCAAAAAAAAATGTAAATTAGGTGCAGGATTGCACGGGCAAATGGGAAATGTTTCATTTTCAATATGACATTTTGAGACAAATGACCAACTGCCACAACAAACAAACGTTGAGCCAGGCCAACTTCCCCCCCTTGTTTCAGGAGCATCCTGAAGCATCTTACCCCAGCTGATACACCACCTCGTCTCAGGTAGCTGCAGCCCCCTCAGGACTCAGTGCCTCATTAGCGTTCACAATTAGGAAAGTGGCGAGCTCTGTAAATAAAATAGCAGGCGTGCCAGAGAGCGCCTGCCTGCTGCAGGTGTGCAAAGCTGCTGCTGTCTGAGAAGCAGGTCAGCCTGGCCAGGGACTCCCCAAATGAAAGGGTCTTGCACGGAGACAAATGGCTCACGCCAGCGAGAGGCTGCTGGCGAGCTGCCCGGTGCTCTGTGCAGCTGAAGGGAGGTCACTGACCAGTTGTGTGCTGGGGGACAGATTATGGTGGTTTGCGGTGTCAGCATGTAAGTTGCTGCTGTCTGTGGGCTGGGGAGATGCAGGGGCCAATTTCTTTTAGCGACCCAGCATAAGTGGCTGGTATCGGATGACCTGCCTGGGCTTTCGTGCAGGTGTGGTGTGTGCTTGTGATCCCCTCATCACTCCCCCACACAGCTGGCAATAAGCCATTCCGAGCCGCTACAGTGGCTGGTTTGGTTAACCCAAAATAGCCCACAGGCAGCTATTATCTTGGTGCTCCGTCCTGTGAGTAATACTACACGCTAAACTAGGGGCCACAGTCAGGGCCGGCTCCAGGGTTTTGGCCGCCCCAAGCAGCCAAAAAAAAAAAGATAGCCGCGATCGCGATCTGCGGCGGCAATTCGGCGGAAGGTCCTTCACTCCCAGCCGGAGAGAGGGACCATCCGCCGAATTGCCGCCAAATCGCTGGACCTGCTGCCCCTCTCTGCAGTACCCACCCCAAGCACCTGCTTGCCAAGCTAGTGTCTGGAACCGGCCCCGGCCACAGTCCACACAGCTGTGGTACTTGAGTGTGGCAACATATTCTCCCGTAGTCACCCAGCCTCGTCAGTGGCTGGCCTGCATGTTTTGGATAGTAATAAACATATTCACGCTGACTCAGCCCCAGGCCACGCAGATTCTTCCGAGACCTAGTGAGTAAGACATACATGGGATTATTTAAGTCTTGGGGAGGAAAAATGTATTCGAAGCATTTGGTAATTTTTATAATGGGCAGAAAAAAAGGCTGGGAATTACCACGGTCACACGAATGTTGATGTGACGTCCCAACACCTGTAGAAGTTGGAGAGGGAAGAAGAAATTAACCGAAAGCACAGCTTGACTTCTGTGACAGTCACAAAAGAAATGACACTAATTAAACGTCGCTGCCACCTCGGTTACCTCACTCAGGCAAGTGTTACTGCAAAGTTTATTTTTTTTAAATGCTTATAAAACAGGCTAAGAAACTATGGAACTGGGGGACAGGGGTGAGGTGTGTTGGCTGCTTGGCCCAGTGGTTCAAGAAACATAACAGGACTTTGAGGCTCATTTCAAGTCCACGGCATCTGTCAGGTTGCTTAATGCCCATGTTGTACCAGGGTCTGTTCATTTACCTTGGACCATATTTATTTTTGATACTTGTATTAGTGCTTATTTCCTAAATTAATAAACTTTCTTGCCACAAAACTCAGTGGCCAAACACCTCCAAACTTTATTGTTATTCCAGTAGGGGGGGAAAAGCCCAGAATTTATTCCAAATGCACAAGTTGTCTTTACCCTGGTGATTAAAAGGTATTCTTTTCAGATGTGCACTTCTACCCCAAGTCCCTCACAAACTCTAACAAACCCAAAGAGGGGGGAAAGGCCTGGTCTGGCGTAGTTCTGCAGACATGCACCAACAGTTGCTGAAGGCCTGAGTGAAAAGAAAAACTCAAACGAACTCCGGGCGTCTCTGCTGGTGTAAAGGTGCCGCGTGCCATTGGCTCTGATTTGATCGGCAGCAGGGGCGGATCTGGGCCACTCGCCCTAGCACTTGGAGGGGGTAAAGCCTCCAGCCAGGTAGGCCTTGTCCAGTGGGGTACAGGGAGAAAAACTGAGCATAGGAAAAAATCTCCGGAGAGAGGAAAAACCCCCACCCCCGTGTGCAGCTGGGACCAATGGAAAGCACCATTGCTGGGAATGGAGGAAGCACTGAAACATAGCAGGTAGTGCTCACTCCTGCCTTGCAAGGGGAAGGGCTCTGCCCTCCTCCGTGACGCTATTCTAGAAAAATGCTGCCGGTTCAGGGCAGGCCCGCCAGGCAGCTGGTGTGACACTTTGTTCCTGCTCCATGACGGGGACCAAAAGCTATAAACATATCTTGCTTTTATCCTGCACACTCTCACTATGAGCCCGCGGCCTGATCATTTTTTGCCAGAGAAAGGGCAGGGAGCAAGTCTCATCAGGCCGCCTCCAAAATCCAAGGATGCCCTGCAGTGCTAGCAATCAGGTCACCAGCTATGGCTGTCAGACAGCCAAGTTTGAAAAGTTTGGCTGTAACGTCCATGACTTTTTTTTTTAATAAACTGGACTTGAATTCAGTCTGGGCCTTTACTTGTCTTTATAACAGCAACTCTGACAAACACAGAGAGCCATTTGCCCATTGCCCTCTGGCTTACAACAGCCAGACAGCGCCGTAAAACTCAGCAGCAATCAGGCTGCAGGTATAATCCTGGTGCACAAACCTGGCTGCAGGCGCAAACTGCCAGTTTTCAGAGTCTTAGATCCTGTTTGCCTGTGAAGGCAGGAAGACGGCGCGCATCGCCAGCCGGCAGCGCGGCCAGTCCCTGAGAAAGACACTGCGCCGCTCTCGCGCTGCAAGAGCCCAGGTGCTGAATACCCTGTTCGCCATCCTCCAAGGGGGGAGCAAGGTCAGGCCCAGCCAGGAAATCGTCCAGTAAAAAAAGGCAGGGCGTGGGGATGGCGGATGAGAGCACCGGTGGGGAGGCAGAACGCTCCCTCTGCCCGGCCTGCGGCAGGCACCACGTTCTCTCCTCCGAGCTGGGCGCTGTACCCTGCCGGGCCGGTCGGCAGCTGGCCGCGAGTTTGCTGCTGTTACAGGATGGAGCGTGGGCCAGGGTGCAGGAAGTCAGCAGAGATGGTCCCAATGCTCCCGCCTGCCCTGGGGGCTGGGAGTACTGGGGGGGGGGCGGGGGGGGGGGAAATCACCTCCACACCGCCCATACAAGTGCTGCTAACCTCTGTGATAACAGTGCTACGGCTGCTACACTGCCTCCATCACGCCCAAACTGCCATTCACCACCCCCGAGGCCGCGCCGCACGCCAGTGTCTAATCCTGCGGTGAAATGCCCCCCCCCCCCCCCCCAGCCTCCTTGCAGGCAACAGAACAAATCATATTGATGGGCTCAGGGATTGAGTTCACTGCTGCCCAGCCCTGCACTAATGGCCCTGCACAGCAGCAGCCCGGCACTGGTTGGAGACACCGGTGTGGCCCCAGACATACTACTCCCATCCCAGGTGGCCCCGGGGGTGTGCTGAATGCAGCCACCACGTGCCTCCGCCTTGTCCCCCAGCCGGGCAGCCTCAGGGAGCCTGGCATAGACCGTGTTTAGCCCACGTGAGCCAGGAGGGTTAGCTTTAGGCTCCCAGCAGGCCAGGGTGAGGCTGGGTGTGGTGGCGAGGGGCCAGTGTGGGACTGTCATTAACCAGGCAGTGTGCGTCTGCACCCAGCGGCTGTGTGCCTTGCAGTACAGGGTGAAGGGCACACTCGGTCGCCTTTGTCTAAAAGGCTCACGGCGGCCTGTACAAAGACCAGGCTCATAACCTGGGTTTCTGATGCCACTCAGCCCTTTGAGTAACGCCCCAAACACGTTTCAAGTGCACTGCCCCAGTAGTACCTGGCAGGCTGAGTTACTGATCAGGGATGGCCATTACCCACCCCCAGGCAGGTAGGGAGGCGTGTGGTCTCGAACAGGGAGGAGACAGGAATATGCAGCGCTGGAGAAAACAGACCTGCTGGTCAGCTGGGTGGGTGCGTGGGTCAGAGCGGGGATGAGCCAGCGAGGCAGAGCTCTGGGCATGAACTAGGGTGGTCAGGTGTTCGACCAGAACGTCTGATTGGAAAGAGACCCTGGTGCTGTTACCTCTGCCACTGGGTGGGGTGGGGAGATGCAGCTGCTGTTGGAGCCTGGAGGAGCAGCTCCCCCGCCCCAGCCTGCCGGGGACCAGGCTGCAAAGACAAGACCAGTGCAATTGGGGGAGAGGGGGAACCTATCTGCCCCCTCCCCCACTGCACCTCGATTTCCCCACTTGGCCGTTTGCGCCAGGGACCCACGTCTTCCCTGCTGTGGCTTGCTTTCCCCAGCCCCTTGATCCAGGGACCCCCCCCCACTGTGCCCCGATTTCCCCACCCTAGTCCTGCGCTCGGGGGGGGGGGGTCTGACACGCCGTTCTCCCCCCCAGCTGTGCCCCAATTGGGCCGCCAGGCAGGTGCCACATCAGCTCCTCCCTGCCCAGCTCTGCAGGCGGCCGGTGAGACCTGGGGGCGGAGGGAGCGAGCGACATGGCCGGGGCGGAGTGGGCGATTGGGGCGGGGGCGGGGCCTTGGCAAAAGAGGGGGGGAAAGGGGGGGTGGGCTTCCTGAGTGTGTTCTCTCTGGCCCCAGTCACCCATTCGCTTCCACGCTCCAGCCGGACAGTGGCTTGGCCTCATCTTCCATAGGCCTCCCCCCACCCCTGTCCCAGCCAGGCTCCTTCAGCTTCCGCCTGGTCCCCCCAGCTGGATTCCCGGGCCGCCCGCCTCGCCTCGGCAGGCACGGTGCGGGCAAAGCCAGCTGCTGCGGGTGCACGCACCCCTCCCTGGGCTGCCAGTATGACGAGCACTTTCTAGCATGGCCCTAGGCAAGCAGCACCCCCGGAGCCGCACAGCGCTGTGTGCTTGGCCTGAATATCTCTGCTGCCCGAGTGGCTTTGCCCAGGGAACACTGAGAAGCGGGGACAGCCACCTTCCTACGGCAGGCCAAAAATTGCGTTAACCTCATTTGAAAGAGCTAGTCCTCTACCTTATGGCTCGGGGGGGGGGGGGGGTCGCCTAGTGCCTGGCACAGTAATTCTGGAACGGGCATGGCCCCTAACCTTACACATTTGGAAAGTGTTGATATTTATACTTGGCACGCTTGCACCTAAGGACCCCGCTAATAGTAAAACCAATCAGCAATAAAATAATTGTTAGCTAGTAAACCGCCCAATGCCTATGGGTAGTCGGTAAATACAGTGTTACTTGGCCCAGTTCTCATGTAGGGAAACTGAGTCACAGGGAGGGCGCTGGAGTGGGCTGAGTCCCAGCACACGATCAGGGCAGAGCTGGTAGCCCCGACTCGCAGGGCCCTGTGCCACTTGTGTTTTCAGTGAACGGGAAATAATTGTGTGCTGAATGTCGGGGGCCTCAGTAATGGAACCTCCCCTGCCCTGCCTCTCCCCCCTTCAGCACCACCCTTGCCCCCATCCCTTCCTCTTCTCCCCTCCCCCTCACTCACTACTCTTCCCCTCTCCGCTGCCCCACTCTGCTGCCTGGGTCGGCGGGACTCGCCTGGGGGCGTCTGTCTGGGAGCTGCAGCTGCCCCATGCGGGTAGGAGGCAGCCCCGGCTGAGTAGGGGCTGGTGCTGGTGATGACCCAGCACCTCCCCTGCCTGCAGTAACTGTCCCGTGGGCGTCAGGTCAATAGATCTCACCAGATACTCTCAGGTCCCCTTTTCGACTGGACTTTCTGGTCGAAAACCAGGCACCTGGCCACCCTAAAGGGGCCGACAGTTCCAGCACGCTCTCCCCCCCACGGACACAAGGCCAGTGACCACCAGCCATTCAGCCTGCAGGGGTCTAACGGCCAAACAATGGCGATAGGATGCAGAGCTGATGGACACTTTTCCTAATGTGTGGAGAGCTTTGAGGATTCTGCTCACAGTCGCGCGTGGTGAGTGCAGCTTTTCAAAGCTCCGGAGCATTATCTGCAATCAACGATGGCTGATGAGAGACTGACATCGCTTGGGATTGGCCAGTCTTTGGCTCTCTCTGACTCCGGGGGCGAAGGTGAGAAAGGCGATGTTTTGAACTCAAGGACGAGGGTTTGCATTCTAAGGCTGGCACCTACGGTAACACTGTTTAATACTGGTCCGCCCAATGTTGGTGCACAGTTCACTTTCGTGATGTTCGCACATTTCAGTTATTCTTAAAATTAAAAAGTTTCTATAAGCTTAGAGGTAACAATTTTTTATTTGCTTATATCTGGCATGAATAAATACAGATTTGCAGACCCTAGCATGCAAATTTATGGTCTTATATAACAGGGATAAGTCATGCATGAAAATTGTGCATCAAAGTCATGAAATGGGCTACAAAAGCAACAACAAATAAGGTATTTAAATGTTTAACAAATGGGGGAAGGGGCACTGAAGATGCTCCTCTTGGGGTGCCCTTTGGTTTAGGGCTGGGCCTGGCTGCAGGCCTTGCAAGAGAATGTAAACTGGGCCTATTCTGAAGGGCAAAGCCTGTCTCCCTTAGCTCGTAACGCGATGTAAGATCAGAGCAGTCGAGCGATGCATGTCTGCTGAGTATTGTTTTAACATCATTGTCCCTAGTGGTTCGTGCCATTTGCGAACACCCCTGCTTGTTCTGAGGTGATTTGCAGCGCCCCAGAAGGGGTTAGAGCTGCGTGCTATAAAGCAGCTGGCACAGATGGGGTGTTGTACCCAGCTCCCGGGCTAGGAGTGGCAGAAGTGCGAGATTCCACCCCCCGACTGGTATGGGCAGGAGGCCTGACACCTGAGGGGATGCACAGAGACCAGCAGCACTGTGACCCTGGAACCTGCAGCATGTAAACTCAGTTTACCAAACAGAATCAAGTCAGCAAAATTATTGTGTCCCATGGCAGGCAACCAAAACCCATGCCAGCAAAATACCTCCCCGCTCTCCCAATTTTAGCCATGAAAGTAAACCCAGGTGGCTGCTCTTTAAGTCAGTCTGAGCTCAGCGACAATGCTTTCAGCAGGGAGCAAACTCCACTAAGCGCCGTATCCATTGTAGTAACTCTTGGCAAAAGCACAGGCTGGGGCTCTCTGTCTTACGTCAGCCCATGTTTGTTGGTCATGTTGACATTCACCCATCTGAACCTCTCACTGTGGTTGTTTTTTTTTCTTACTTGGATTGATAAAGTCTTAACAACATTAAAACACAACCCACAAGAAATGATTGTTCCTAAGGGACTGTCCCTGGAGAGCATCAATACTTGTCAAATACTTGAAAACAAGACTCTGCACTTGCTGCAGGGGAATGAAAAATCAATAAGGGTGTCTGTCATTGCCTGACAGCATTTGATGTGGTGAGTAACAAAGCAGAAGGGGCAAATGTCAATTCCGCTAACGGCACCTGACTGCAGGGATGAAAAGCACCTGAACAGCCTTCACTGCATAGAACCCCGTGGACAAGCGCTGATTTCTCACCAAAAGCAACAACAGACTGATAGAAGATAACATACCTTTCATTCGATCCTTTTCAGCCCTCGGTGACTTTCTTTTTCCTGGCTGAGTCACCCTGGGCCCCCAGCTAATCACTTTACAGTGGGTTGAGGAGTAAAGCCTGAGCAATGAGAAAAATGACATTGAAACAAGTCAGCTCCGGTCAGGAACAGGCGTTTCACTCCGGTGGTGAGGGAGGGAATGAAAAAGGCAGACAGACGGTTCCATTGTACACTGCTATGGAGTTGTTGGCTGGGTAAAGGGAGCTCATATAGGAGCTAAACCGTCATGACCACTGGGTGTCAGCATTTGTACTTGAATCCAAATGATCAGAATGAAGCAGAGCTACAGTAATTCGACAAGACCAGAATTTGGTATTGAGTGCTCTGAAGTTAAATGGAGGCAGATTTTCTGCTGCAGCTGAGGTCTGCTCAGTAAGGGCTCCCCGGCTCCTTGATTCTCTGCCCCAAACCTGCTCCCGGCATGGACCAGAGCCGCTAAATCTCTGCCTCCCGCCATGGTTGGTGTTGTCAGATGCTACCGGTGTGGTGCTTTGCTTTCTCCTATGTTGATATCACTCGGCTGCGCGCGTGTGCTCCCTCTGTGTGCTGCCCCAGCTCTGCAGATAGCTGACCCCGCAGACCCGAAGAGACCCCCCCAATAACCACAGAGTCTAGTAAGATGCAAAGTCACGACAACTAGGTGTATTGCGACCTCGGACACAATTGCAGTTCCCTGTGGGTTACTTAGTCTACCGGGCATACTACATAATAGATGCCTCTTGGCAATGGACTCAGCTCAGTCAGTGGCGGGACTTTCCACTGCCCCCTCGGCCGGACAAAGACACCACCCCAGGGATACATTCTTATACACAGGTACAAACAAGTTACACATCACTCCTGACGTATTGAGATGCAACCCCTCTACGTAGTAAGGTGCCGCCTCTCACCTTGTACATGTTGGTTCAACCAAAACAACTCTATCCATCATTTTACCCTTTTGCCCCTGTCAATGGGATGGGTCAGCCTGTTCCATGTTATCCGGTATAGTGTATGGTCTGATAGCTGGTGTCCAGTACCTTGTAGGTATGTCTCTTTTTGCAGCATCCGCCCTTTCCTTGCCAGCTTCTGTGAGCAGGGCCTGTCTCTGGTTCACAGCTTAACTTTGCTTTATGTTAGCAAAGTCTTGACCATTACTTTAGTTCAGGCCTTAGGCCTCATACCGGGCCTCTGATACCAAGGTTTATATCTTAGGGCCTCCTCTTACTACAGTTGGGATGTAGAGGCTGCAGGGGTGGGGTGTAGGGGTGTTCACTGCATCAGCTGTGCACCTGTGGGAGAGAGGGCCAGACGGTATTTCAGTGCTTTGCAGTGCTGAGTGGACCTGACTTGCATGTGATGGATAAAGGATTGTTATTTATCAATGGCTTCTGGCGAGGCATGTGACCAGTTTCTAGTTTGTGGCCACATATAAACAAAGGCAGCTTCAAGCAAGCGGGGGTAGTGGGGAGCGTCTCCCATGGACGCCTCTATGCCCGAGTCAATGGGAGCGGAACAGTGGTGTGAGTGACACCCAGGGAAAGACTCCGCTCATGCTGGTGTAAATCTGGAGTAACTCCATTACAGTCAATGGAGCCACACCAGGGCTACAGTTACACCCTGGTTTAGGTGAGACGGTAAGCGGCAAAGCGTACCTTGCACCCCTCTGGCGTTCAGCGTGTGGGTCACACGCTGGGGCTGCTGCGGGGGGGGTGTAAGGAAATACACACACACTCTTCAGCTTATGCCTGCACCATCCCCAACGGGCCCGAGGGCCAACTTCACCCCTGGGGGAAAACTCTCCCTGACGGAACAATTGCGTTCATATCTGACTCTCAGCTCCTGCTCCAGGAACGCAAGGCCCCAGAGAACGGGCTGGGTACGTTCTCCTGGCGCCGGGCTGAGTACCGCTGACTGAACGGCAGGTGGTGACACGTCTCTTCTTTAAGAGACAGCCCGGAGATAATGCTGAAGGCCTCCTAAAACCACGTGACACCATGCCACCCTTCAGCACTGACTTGGTCCATTGTCGAACAAGCACCTTTGTGCTTCGCTCCATAAACAGACTCATCGGCCTCCTTCAAATCCCACCTCAAAGCTCTCCTGTACAGTGATGCTGAGGAAAAACGTGCCTAGGGTGCTGGGATGCCGAGCCCATGCGTGTGCTGCTGCCCGGTGTCGTTTCATTCGTTCCTTGTGCCCCCCACCCCTCCTGTTCACCTGTACCCATTGGTTGTCTCTTGGCTTATGCTCAGATTCTAAACTCTCTGGGGCAGGGGGCTCGCTCTTTGTTCGGTGTTTGTACAGCGCCTAGCGCAACGGGCCCCTGGGCCCTGATTGGGGCTTAGGGGCTATGGTAATATAAATAATAATGGCCAGGGTAGCTGCTGCTGCTGCTAGGATAATCTCCCGTGGCAGCTTAAGAGCATGAAATATACAGTTATTTCAGCAGCTGTCACAGAGCGGATTTAACAAGTGCTTGCCCTGAAATAACAAATGGTGTGAACCAAAACCAGTGTAGTCATTTCTGCATGAGGCTCTGTGTTACCAACCCGCGGTGAATCAGCTTTAGCCACTTCCGTCCCAAAGGAAGGATTTCCACCCCCAGCTTGGCACGGATGTCCCTGACTCAGGTTTAGCCCCCGTTAGCCCTGCGGCTGCTCTCTCTTTGCTTGCAAGGAAAAATGAATGAATCTAATGAGGCAGCTTTGACGTCCAACTTGAGGATTTTCAGAAGAGCATGGAGTCATATTTATTGTCTGGTTAGAGCTGGCAGAACAGGGGCTACGCGGAGTCTGACTAATGCTGTAAAACCCATGAGCTGTTTGCCAAATTCCCCTTACACTAGATTGGAAGCTCTTCAGGGCAGGGGCCGTGTCTCCCTCTAGGTTTGCACAGTGCCCTCCACACTAGGGTCCTGATCCTGATTTGGGAGCTACCATGATTTCTATCCTCAGGGGATATAAATCGGCGCAGCTCCTTTGACTTCACTGGAGGGACTCCAGTTTACACCTGTGGAGGAGATGGACCGTACCAAGTCATAACACCAGTGCAATTGAATAGTTCTGTGGGACTAAAACTGTTTCCATCACTGAACAGCAGGGCCTATTTGGGAGAGGACGATGAAGCAAGCGCCTTTGTGTATATATGAAACTCTGATGGTCTCAGGCAGATCTCACGCACACATTGCTTAGCACAGGGGTCTCAAACGCCCAGCCCGTGGGCCAGCTGCGGCCCGAGAACCTCCCCAATGAGGTCCATGGGGCTGCAGCAGTTTGGGGGCTGGGTCTCTCCCTTGGCCCCATCTGCCGCCCCCAGGCGCTCCCCCAGGCAATTTACAATGGCCCGGGGCCCTGCCCACCACCGGCAGTGCAGGGGAGTTGAGTGGCATCTGCCTGCTCGCTCCACGTGTCTGCCAGCCCCTCCCTGTGGCCCCGGGCCGGGGGACCTCCGCGCGCTGCCCCCACCCTGAGCGCCCCTGCGGCCAATGGGACACTGTGGAGGTGGTGCCTGGGGGTAGCAGCATGTGGAGGGCCCCAGCCTGCCCCGCCTTGGAGCTCCAGGTAAGCACTGTACCCCCATAACCTCCTCCCAGAGTCTGCACCCTCACCCCCTCCCCAGACACCCCCTCCCACCCTCAAACTCCCTCCCAGAGCTTGCACCCCCACCTTCTCCTCCTGCACTCCAACCCCCTGCCCCAGCCAGAGCCTGCACCCAGCACCCAAACTCCCTCCCAGAGCCTGCACCCCAAGCCCCTACCCCAGACCTCCTCCTCCACCCAAACTCTCTCTCCAAGCCTTAGCCAGGTGGGGGGGCGGAGTTTGGGGAGGTGGGTTCTGGGCGGCATGAGTGACATTATTGGCCCGCTGGTGGGATTTGAGGACTGGCACTGGCCCTCAAGTAAATTGAGTTTGAGACCCTTGGCTTTGAGGCAAACAGACACATTGGATTCACGCCTCTAACAAATACAGCACCAGGCAACAGTTTGCAAATGAGCTGTTTGAATAGTGGAAATTGCTCTGCAGACGGCGTGTGTCAGACTCACCCTATGAACATGCCGAGAAATAAAACAACCGGGTGTGGAACAACGACCTCCAGAAGCTTTAGCCCAAAATCAATATTAATTTTCTTGCCTTTCCAGGTGCTGGTCTCCTGTTGGGGCTAATGTTGTTCAGGCATGACAGAATTATTGCTCAAGGGATCCAACCAATAAATAAACCTCTACTTTACCAGGTGTTATGCCAGAGACATTTCAAAAGGTAAAGCAATTAATAAATCCTAGGCAGAGACAGTGGCACAGACATTTCTCCTTCTGTCAGCTCCATTCAGCTGGAAAAAAGCTGTTTAGACTGACTTTTGCACCCATGTAAGTGATATCAGATACGGGCCCGGAGCATGAACAAGCAAAACTGCCTCGTTCTAACTTACGTTGGGAAGCTTTGAATGAAAAGGTGTCTTGTTTCCTTCTGCCATTGCTCTTCACTTGCCTGTCAAGTCACTCTGCCCCTGTGGTGGTGGCTTCACCTCTGCAACGTGATCCCCCCGCTAGTGTGGGCTGCTGATCCTCACCTTTAACAGCCCTTCCATTCTCCGTCTTGACCAAACCACCGTGTGACGGTCAGCGCAAGGTGTCGGAGAAGGAAGTGACTCCAAAAGAAACAAGCTTCCAGCCTTCTCCGTCCCTCCTCCACCAAGGTCTCCTGTGTGCTTGCTGTCTGCACCTTGACAACCTACTTGTCCGCACTAAGCTAATCTATTGTGGCCACTTTTTCTGACACTGGTGTCCTGCTGAGCAGTGGCAGAATTCCAGGGCTTTGCAGGCCAGCTTTTGAGTGGAGAAGAAATCAGTGATCTGTGTATATTCTAAGTGTAATTGGTTTATTTGCCCGTGTACACCAGTCCTGAAATGAGATGATCAAATAGCATGCAGGCAATCCCTACTTCCAGCAATCTCAGCCCAGCGCTAATGAGCTGATGGTGCACCAAGTAGTGATTCGAGCACAGAGCAAACCTTCTTGCTGCTTTCAGTTGCTTCGACTACAGCAAATCTTGCAATCAAACCTCCAATAACACAAGCATTTCTTCAACGACTAACAACTTGCTTACCTGCTAAGAAAAAGAACGTGGACGACTATGTGTAACAGTGCCACCTGGTGACACCTGCCATAACCCTATTTTAAGTTTTCCAAAGTGCCATCAACCTAATATCACAGTACTAATTTCCCCCTCCGTAAAGGTCCATCATTCACTAGCATTGCCCCTGTACCTCTTTCTGATGATGCCACATCTGTTGAAATCCCCAACTATGCTTTTATCTTCTGTCACTTTTACTCCTCTCCCATCGTTGTCCTTTCCATGATATATGCTTCTCCTCTGCTCTCATGTAACAACCACAATCAACTCCATTGTCAGACATCTCTACTGGAGCCCCATTCATTTCAGGATCTGGTTCAAAATGGTTTTAGACTTTCCCCAGCTCATCTATTGATTGTCTCGCTCTTTACTGCCCTCGCCAATCTCCCCTCCCCACCTCCCACTCAGCTGCATCTGTCTCCTTTCTGTTCCTCCCCACAACTGTGCCAGCGCTGGGCTGAGCTCCGTCTCTGGCCACCTCCGTGAACTTTCCTGGCTCTCTCTGCAACACGACCATCTCTTTTTATAACATTCCCTTTCGCTCTTGTCCATGCCACTTATCTCCTCTCTTTGCAGTGGAACACTTTCCCTGTGTGCAGCAGACACGGTTTAGACATCTCTGTTTGCTGTCGTTTGCTGCAGTGTCACTCTGGGATGAATCCTGTGAAGCATTGGCAGATGCATTGTGTGTGAAAGAAGCTAGACCCAGTAGCTCTGCAGGTCTGGGTGGAACAGCAGCCGCCGAGAGGCCACCTCTCCCCTGTATGCCACAATGCCACCGTTGAGATGAGATGAGTGCGTGAGCTGGAGAGCTCTCAGCATAAACAGGACAGGGTTGCTGGGCAGGCATTCGTTGGGAGGGACCCTGCCTTGGGCCACCACAGCCTGGATTTGTCATCCTCCAGGAATGCTGCGTTCCCCAGGTTTTGGGGAGTGCTGAGGGATTCTGGGGCGTGTTTCATGGCAGTGTTTTTTATATTATTATATACTGTGTACTTCAGTTTCCAGGATGGGCTCATCGGGTGAGATTTTCAGAAGTGCCTAAGAGAATTAGGCATCTCAATAGGAGATGGCACATGACTCTAATGGTGCTGCTGGAGATTCCACCCCAGCGTGGGCCAGACCAGGTGGCTGGAGGGATTCATTTGAAAGGAAAAATAAAAATATAAAATAAAAACAGCTTGAGATAATTTCATTTCATCTCCCCCAGACACAGTTACACGTATTTAAAGAACTAACACAACAGAATGTACTTTACTGGAATTCACACAAGGAAAGGGCAAACTAGAATAATAATTAGCAATGCAGTTTCCTAGAGAAAGGTTTATGTTTCAAGGTTAAAATCTATAAACAGGCCAATCCTTCACCACCTCCATGAATAGCTTAGAGTCACTCTATGAGCATTAAAGACCAATTTATCTGCCTTGAACTGGAGAGCAAGGACCTGATGCCAGATAAACATAAAACATTGAAAGCCTGGGTAAAAGCATCTTTGTTATATGCATCTACTTTTACCAGCATCAGTCCGCTTCTAGAGAGCTGACATCATGGTTAGAGAGTCTTGCCGGCATTTCAAGGATGCGTTCTCTGCTGCTCTACCTTTCTTCAGAAATATTAAGGCCTTGCATCTGCCCTTGGATACACAACCCCCAAATCATCTCGCGCTGAGTGACTGTGACACACGAATGCTACTGTCAGTCACAACAAAGGCACCTAGCCTGCCTCGTAAAGAGGCGCCAATCACTTAGTTTTCTTCAGGAGTTGGCTCAGTGCAAATGAACAAGGACTAGGTTTTGGGGTCCATTGGTCCCAGTCCTGCCCTTGGCTCCAGGCAGCCCCTTGCATCCATGCAGCATCCCACTGAAGTCAATGCAAGTCCACTTACGGAGCTCTGACTGCAGACTTGAAGTGCATTTACATTGTTAAAAGGTTGCTATTTAATGCATTTGTTCTATTGCATTTGTTTTTATTCTTTTGAATAGGGCCTTAGGCACTTTTGCAGCGGCTAAAGGACATACATGAATACAGTAATTATATTATCATTACAAGCACTTGGATGCTGTGATAATGGGGGTCACACAAAGCCCCAAGAGAGATTAAATAGGATAAACCAGTTGTTTAACCAGCCTCCTGCCAGCTCTCTTTTTCTGGCAGTTCATGTTTACGCCGGTCTGGTTTGTCCTTTCATAGTCCTCAGCTGTTCTTCTGCACAGGCATCCACCGGCTTTGCTAACGACAACCTTACTGGTGTAACAGAGAGAAGAATCAGGGGCTGTATCATTACCTGGATGTAGACCAACACAGTCCAGTGCACCTAATACTCATTTTGGGGTTACACCCATTAACTCAATTTTCAAGAATGCACTGGAGAAAGAAGGGGCCACATCCATCAGTGAGGTAAATGGTGGTGTATATTACACCTACGGCAGAGCAGATTTAGATTAAATCTCAGGAAAAACCTCCTAGCTGTAAGACCAGTAGGACAATGGAACAGACGCCTCGGGAGGTTGTGGAAGCTCCTTCACTGGAGGTTTTCAAAAGGAGGCTGGACAGAGCCACCTGTCTTGGATGGTTCAGACACAACAAATCCCACATCTTGGCAAGGGGTTAGACCAGATGACCCTTGTGGTCCCTTCTCACCCAGTGGCTCTATGATTCTGTATTACGTGGCAGATGAATGTTTGTCATAAAACAGATGTTTGAGTTCCAGGTTTTCTCAGAAGTCATTTTATGGCATCCAGATTGTACTGATCTCATGGATAGACTGTGCGTCCCCAAGACGGATGGCCAGAGATCTTTCTGCTCTGAATTTATACTTCCCTTCTCCCTAGGAAACACTGTGATGTGCGACAAGGAGAAACATGCAGGAGATATGGCAACACATTCTCAACGAAATGCTTCAACGGAGCTCTCTCTCACTGAGCTGGTGCCTTTGATTAAAATCTTAGTTGCCTATGAATGGAACCTTTAACAACCCTCCGATTTTGCTAGGTGTTAAATTCTCCACTAAGAAGTGGCGTTAAATATTTAAGTAGAGAAATCTGAACATACATGTAAAATACTTCTGTAAAGTAAACAAACAAATCCAAACCAGGAATTATTCTAACAGGAGTTAGATGACAGATTGCCTTCAGAAAAACAGTTTAAATAGTTCAAAACATTCACAAAGAGGTTCTCTAAAAGCCAATTGAATAATTAGTCTGTATTTCACTCAAATAGTAATCCAGTTTAGCTGTGACCTAATTACCATTTGACACAGAGGAAGGTTCAGAACAGCAGATTTAATTTACGCCTCTGTGATATTATATGATTGCTCCGTTTGATGGCATTCCCTTCCTCACGATCCCTAATGAAAATAAGTGTCTGTAGGCCAGCAGCCCCATGTTCTGGCAGTAGTGAAAGAGCAGACATTGTCCCATTAACTTACTGATAAAGTTTGATTTAAATATCAGGAGCGCTTTATGTACTTGGAAAAGGGAAGCTAAACACCATCCATAGGAGAGGAAATGACTCACCCGTTACTGCTCTTCATTTCAATCCCCACAAATTTCTCTTCGCTCCGTTGCACACAGTAATTTTTCACCATCATCACCAGCCCAGAGCAATTAGAGTTTCTGCAATCCTGTCACTAGGCACTTGCCTGCTTCTTTACGCACCTACATTCCTTTGAAAAGCTGCCCCTAGGTGGCTCGCCGTTTGTAACTGTTTTACCGTTGAAGATTTTGGTTCTTTGAGAAGGCCGCACCGCAGCAGCATTCGGCAGAATGGCACAATCACTACTGTACCCGACTGCGGTAAAGAACTGAATTAAAACAGTCTCTAGCCCGGTCACTACAGCAGCGCAGTAAGACGCAGTGACCACGGCGAGCTCTCGAAGTGCTGCCTGCACTAGGAACATGACACGTTGCTAACAGTGGGTGCAGCCAGACACAGCTGAACTGCCATGTGGAGACAAGGGCAAACCCGGTCCCATTCAGCCCGTTTGCAGACTCCAGCTTTGCTTTGGAAATGGCCAGTGGGAGGAGTGTGACACTGGCCAGGGAACCGTACTCACTGATAATAGACGGAGTCAAGCATTACCGTAATGTCACCCTTTAATAGCAATTAGGGCTTTCGCCAGGAACGTGTGTTTACATGACTTGTAATACTTTCCCGAGCGCCTTCTGGCATCTCTCTAGCGCTACCTGGAGCCCCAGTTCCCTGGGCGTTTTAACTAGTGACTTCAGAGGGAGCCAGAGGAGGGCATAAGTCAGCAGGTGACATAACAATGTTGTTTCCACCATCCCAAGGAGGCCAAGTTTTCCAGGACAGTAGGTGCAGCATGATGTTCGTGCTCAGAACATGGGTGTCTAATCTGTGCACATCCCTGGTTGTGCTACAGCACCCACCTCCTCCACAGGCACACGCAATCGCTCATCTGAGGCCCCTGCTCAGCCCAGTCAGAGCCATCAGGTGATCCCTGTGCAGCCAATAGGAAGTGATGCAGCTATTGATGGGGTGACGTCTGCCAGAAGGAGAAAACCACACCAGATACCGGGTGCGGGCTTCTGTGTGGCTGAAAACATCGTAATACTTCAAAGTGTCAATCATGACCTCGGAATCAGCATCGTAGGACTGGAAGGCACCTCGAGAGGTCGTCCCCTGCACTCATGGCAGGACTAATTATTATCTAGACCATCCCTGACCGGTGTTTGTCTAACCTGCTTTTAAAAATCTCCAGTGATGGAGATTCCACAACCTCCCTGGGCAATTTATTCCAATGCGTAACCACCCTAACAATTAGGAAGTTTTTCCTAATGTTCAACCTAAACCTCCCTTGCTGCAATTTAAGCCCATTGCTTCTTGTCCTAGCCTCAGAGGTTAAGAAGAACAATTTTTCTCCCTCCTCCTTGTTACAACCTTTTATGTACTTGAAAACTGATATCACATCCCCTCTCAGTCTTCTCTTCTCCAGACTAAACAAACCCAGTTTTTTCAACCTTCCCTCATAGGTCATGTTTTCTAGACCTTGAATCATTTTTGTTGCTTCTCTCTGGACTTTCTCCAATTTGTCCACATCTTTCCTGAAATGTGGCGCCCAGAACTGGACACCCTACTCCAGTTCAGGCCTATTCAGTGCAGAGCAGAGCAGAAGAATTATGGCTCATGTCTTGCTTACAACACTCCTGCTAATCCATCCCAGAATGATGTTTGCTTTTTTTTTTGCCACAGTGTTACACTGTTGACTCACATTTAGCTTGTGATCCACGCTGCCTGTCCCACCCCAACCTCCATCCCTTTCTGCAGTACTCCTTCCTAGGTAGTCATTTCCCATCTTGTGTTCCTTCCTAAGTGGAATACTTGGCATTTTTCCTCATTGAATTTCATCTTATTTACTTCAGACCAGTTCTCCAGGTTGATGCAATGAAAAATCTCTGTGGCACATGCTACAATGACCCGTCTACACTCTTGCTGGTCTGGCTGCCTGAGCTGCCTTTTACGGTTTTCAGAAAGGAACTATAGTCAAACGAGGGTCTTGGTGTTTTACTATGTACCTGGTGTCGCAGTGGTCAGGGGCAGCCCAGCCAGGTGACATTTTTCTTCTACAGGGGTGGCAAGAGACATCTACATCTTCACCCTGGGATGGCCACTGCTCTTGGCCCGTCAATGGCTGAGGATTTTGGTTATAACGTGTAAACCACCCCTCAGTGGCTCTCGCCGGAAGGAGCTTTCTATAAGGGAGAGGCTGCTTGCTGTGTAATTTCGTTTCTCTAGAATCCAATGGCCCTGAGTAACTGCTTTGCTCTTGCGTGAATCAACATTTGTATGACCTGGCCCTCAGTTCCCAAAGCAGTAAACGTCTGAGAAGGTAACATGAATTCTTAGCACCATACAGTGTCCTACTCAGAATAAGCATTAGTGGGCTCTAGTCAGAGCATTTAATAACCTTGAGTAAGTGCAGTGACAGGCAGCAGATAATTCGTGGGCACTACTCCACTGGAGCGGGAGATGTGATTGCCAGCTCGTAGACATGCCAGTCCTAGCCCTGCTTAAGCTAGCATGGCTGTGTCTACCCAAGCTAGAAATTGTACTTCCGGCGCCAGTGGAGATGGCCCCTGCGGGTAAAGCTCTGTGTAAAACACTAGCATCTTACGGCAGCCCAGGACAGCAGCGAAGGGACACAGACCCATGGAGCAGAATGGCGGGTTGGCAGCATTAAGGGAATTTCTGTGTTAACAGGGCTAGCCTCGTGTCTTGTACCAGTGGCACAGCTGAACAGTATGGCTTGTGTGTGAAGTGGACTTATTGGTGCTCATCTAGCCGATGCCAGTGCGAAAGCTGGAGGGTGAAGCCTGTCTCACAACCGTGGGCAGGCAAGGCCCCAGGAACACTGTCCCCGAAGTCTTCTGAAATCTCATCAGCGAAGCTGTTCAATTGCAGTGTCCCCCCATTTGACCAGGCTCAAAGAAAAGTCCGCATCTCTCCCATCTGCTTTGGAAAGTGAGAGGTGCTAAGATCAGTCTGTTTATTCCCCATTAACATTGCCAGGGAACTGGGGCTGTTTTACCTTAACAACAGAGTAAAAAAAAAAAAAAAAAGAAATCACTCACTGTGCTTATAAAGCAAACCAGACCTGAGCAGAGATTTGGGGACCCAAACTAAACCCCTTCCTCCTGGCAGACATGTCCACCACACACCTCCAGATCAGGGTTCTTACGCAGAACAAGAGTGAACTGCTGGAATTTAGGAAAAGCAGTGTTGTTCTGAGGACAAGTCCATCTTGGTTAAGGCACAGAGGAATAAATCCACTTTTTTGGCATCACCTACATTCATGTCATTCACGTCGGACAGTAGTGGAGTTTCATGTTCCTCAGGGTTTCCTTGCGCTTTCTGGGTTTTGGGGAATGGACGGGTAAAGACATTTGCAGGAGCTAATGTTTTGGCTTAAGTTATTATGCCACAGCCATAGGAATGTAAGAAAAAAATTAAATACATTCTGTTGCTATTAGGTTTTTTGGGTAGGGTACATTTTAATTGGGGACGGGTAGAGGAGAGAAGAAAACAAAGGGAATATTTTCTTGTCAAAAGACCATGAAAATAATTAAATAAGAATTATTAAACCAACAAAGTTTCTTTAATAAATTAATAGCAGCATAACAAAACCCTGGGGGTGAATGACCAGAAAGAAGTTGGGAGGTGACAGCATTCAACCATTCACAAAACTGTTCCCATCTGCTGGCAGGGAGGGAACATTGGGGTCATAAGGCTGTCCTCTCGTATGGTTATCCGAACAGGTAATATACATCCAAATGGTTTCAGCTGAGTAGCAATGGTCACCGGAGGTACAAGTCTCAGGGTGAAAGTCTCTTTTTTAAACATTTATAAAAGTATTGTAGCGTCTATGTTCAATTCTCAGTATCTACATCCAAATACAGGAGGTTCCCTTTGTATCATAACTACTGTACTTGCATGAACAGGATGGAAGGTTCCTAATCAAGGATGATCCCTGCATGTGGACTCTGCTAAATACTAGGGTGCCATGACATATGAACTGTTTATACATGTGCTATAAGCTAGTATCATTCAACTTATTGCTAGTACTTTTAAAGTCTGTGGTTGCTTTTTTAAAAAATCTAGATAGAGAGATTTATTTTTGGAAAAGATGTGCTGTGAATTCGCCCTGCAAAAATACTCAACGAAAGGAAACACACCGTTCTGATCTCCTCCAGCACTTGCAGTATTTCAAACCTGAGCTAGAGAAAAGGGCAGCCACCTGAGGAGGGAAGTGGTGGCATTGTCCAGCCCCTCTTCTACCAGCTACGATGACTTCGTAGAAATACAAATGGAGACGCACTGAACATTCAGGCCAGTGCCTGTGTAGCTGCAGAATACATGCTGCATGTATGCATGCTGCCTGCCTGCAAAGCAGGAGCTGGAGTCACCACCGTGTCACTCCATTGATGGCAGTGGAAGAACTGACACTGACATGAATGAGAGGAGACTCAGGCCCAGGGACTTCAGTGGGATCGCACCAGAGTCAAACCGGAGTAATGCAATGGTGGATCAAGCTGTGGCTGTGGATTCCTGTAAGGGCCACAATCAGGTAACTGCTGTCACGTGCAATTCAACAGTGTAACCCCTTCACTAAAGCAACAGCGCCATTCTGCACTGCCTTTGTGGGTCCAGTTGGTGCCTATGACCATGACAAGCTTATAGTAAAACCAGTTCACATTAGGCAAATGCAATTCATCCTTGACATGCCTCACCCTTGCTATTCTCGGGCTTTTCATAAGCAGAGACTGCCAGTCACGCCAAAGGCACCTGCTTCACAGGGATGTCGTTCGGTTTGTTAATTAGTTAAAGAAGATATAAGCCGCTAAAGGCTAGCTCTGGCATGATGCAGAGTTCCAGAGCCTCACCCGAGTCAGTTCCTCGCCTACTTCCTCGTACCGTAACGCCTCACTTAGTGTCCTCCCGCTTAACGCTGTTTCCAAGTGACGTCGCTGCTCCATTAGGGAACAGGCTCGTTTGAAGTCGTGCAATGCTCCCTTAGAACGTCCTTTGGGTGCCTGCTCTGTCCACTGCGTGTAGGGTTCCGTGGAAGAGCAGTGACTTTACAAGGGAGCATAGCACAAGTTCCTCTTCTCCGCCTCCTCCTCCTCCCTCCCAGTGCTTCCCCCGCCGCCAAACAGGCGCTGCTTAAGACTTTCTGGGAGGGAGGGGGAGAAGCGGCTGCTCCGGAGAGGAGGTGGAGTGGGGACGGGAAGAGGTGGGCCTGGAGCATCCCCCGGCAAAGTCGGCGCCTGTTCTTCTCCAGGGAAGCGGCCGCTGCTGCTGTGAAGGTGCTTCCTAGCGTCCTTGCCTGCAGCGGGCTGTGCCTGTGTGGGGTAAGCCAGGGGCACCTCCCAACACAGTACAGTATATAATGCCTTTTGTCTGCCCCCCCAAAATTTCCTAGGAACCTAACCCCCCGCATTTACATTAAATCGTATGGGGAAATTGGATTCGTTTAACATCGTTTCACTTAAGATTGCATTTTTCAGGAACAGAACGACGACGCTAAGTGAGGAGTTACTGTAGCTCCTGGGGCCAGTCGCGTACTGTTGGTTTATACCAGGTGGGCTGGTTCCTGGGATGGAACAAGCAATGGCCTCACTTACTCTGCTGCACCTGGGCTCAGGGGGCTGGGAGGGGTCTTTCGCCCTTGGGGGGGCTCACAGTCCGAGGCATAACCAAGCAGCAGCCCTCCCAACATGAGCATGAAGTCTGGTTTGTGGTGGCAGGATGCACAGAAGAAAGCAATGCTGTGTCTCCAGAACTGTGACACTGCCCGTCTCAGGCTGCTGAGACAACGAACATGTGAATGAACAAGGAAATGTGAGACTGGTGAGAGCAAGAGGCTAGGAAAGATGAAACAGAGCCCTAGTGAAACCAAAGCCCGCTTCCTGAGGTAAATCAAATGACCTGAGTCCAAAGACATGCCCACTCAAAGCAAACAGCCTGACCCAGCAGCAAGTGAAGGGCACTAGGCTGATCTAGGAGCTGTCAATAATAGCCTTTGCTTGCAACTCTTCCCTGCACTAGTGTGGTGTAAAAGATCTGAACAGGAGCTAACCGCTGCTTCAGAGCCAGACACTGAGCCCAACTCCGTTCACCTTTCTCACATGAGCCACCCTCACATGTCCATCAGACAAAAAGGCATGAGAAAGCGGAGCAGAGCCTGGCCCACTGTTAGCTCGGCATCTGGTTATTTTTAGGATTCAGGGCAGAGTCAGAGACACTCTATTTACAAAGGAAGGGCCAAGAGAGTTTGCTGGTTTTAATGCCACTTTTCTAAACCACTACGAGATTTCAGGATCCCAGGATCAAATGACCCTGAAAGGCCAGGACTGCAGAATTGCGTTCCCTAGTTCTGTGGCATGAACAAGCATCTGCTAGGAACCAGGATGTGACTGTCAATCTCAGCACACTTGGAAATGAACTCAGAACTGAAAACAGCTCTCCAGTGTGAAAGGTCACCCCACCCGCACCTCCAATGTGTCCAGTCTGGTTAGCCAACTGTTCCCTTGCAATATTACTACGCTAAGCGGAGGGATCCCTTCCAGGAGTCTGGTTAGACTTGATGTTGCACTGTTGCATGGCACATAACATGGGTGAGGATTTAAAGTATATATTTACTGTCAACTTAAAAAAGTTTTCCTGATCAACACTTGATCTATAACTATGAATGGGCCACTCTGGACCCCAGCAAATGCCACCTGAGTAAGAATTCAGCATTTTTGTTCATACACTGGAAGAAAATGTCAGCATTTTGTCCAAGATGAAAGCAAAATACTCGATATTTTTGATCTAGTAGCAACAGTAAATATAGAACCTTAAACCTCCCCTCAGTGTATGTATGATTTAAAGCACTGGGCTGGAAAGATGAATTTTTAAAAAAAGCTTTGTTCGGGATGCAGTATTTACATTGCTCTTTGACTGACACATACACTTTTACACAGGTATATTTCAGCTGCAGAGCCACGGGTGGGACTCAGTTACACACAGCTCACCCTTTCGCTTACAACATTGCAGCTGTTTATCGACAGCTCTGAAGTCCCCGGTTGCATTTCTAAGCCCTCCTCAGTTTCATCCAACTCCATGCTGTTGAGTTCATTGCCATTTCGGTAGCTATTTAAAGTCAGGTCTTTCCCGCACGAAGCTGTGGAAGCCACATTCAGACACTGGTTTTGTCGCAGTGTCGATTTTTTACTGGGCTTGTACTGGCAGCAGATGTAGTTGGCAAAAGCCCTGCGATAGGTTTTATTGAAGAGCGTGTACACCAGGGGGTTAATCCCAGAACAAATGTAACCAACCCAAACAAACACATTCATGAGTTCGCCCAGGAGGCTCCCGTCACAGGCTTCCTTGCAAAGAACGGACATGATGTTAGTGATGAAAAATGGACACCACAGGATAAGAAACAAAAAGAAGACAATGCCCAGGACCTTGGAGGCTCTGCGCTCGTTGTTGATAGACTGCATGGTCCCTTTCCGAAAGAGCACGGCTTCCTTATTTACAGGAGAGTTCAAGTGGGAGGCCGCCTCGTGGTTCTGGAGCATCGAGATGTTCTCTGTGTTGTTTTCTTTTTTGAGGCAGTTCATGCTGCTCCTTCGTTGCTTGGGCACCTCGCCGTACATGAACACCGTCGCTTGCTTCTGCAGCACCTGGACAGTCAGGCAGTATGAGATCACCATGATGATGAGTGGGATAAAGAATGCCACGAAGGACCCAAAAAGGACGAAGTTCTCATCATTCAGAATGCAGCTCCCATTCACAAACACCCTGGAGTCATCCTGCAATCCTATGACCGGGATGGGCATGGATATCCCTGAAAAAGAGAGAGCAAAAGCAGACTGTTACTAAAGCAGACAGGGACTCCGGAGAGTGTGCATAAATGATGCATGCCTCACACACACACACACCGCATTTCACCCCGTGCCTAGAGCTGTTCCAAAGACAAGTCAGTATCCCCAGGAGGAACAAGAACACCTGTTGTAATGCTCAACCCCACTAGGTGGCAGCACGGCTCTAGTGACAGAAAGACCTGTCGTCTCGAAACATCGTGCAGGCATATTGGACTCCAGTGCCGATGCAATGAATCACCTCCCCAAGGTTTCAGTAGAGCTTCGTTCCCGGGCTGTTATTTCGAATGCTAATTCTGACCCGCAGACGCTGTCATGGCTGTAGACACGGTAGCTATTTACGACACCAATGAGCTTTGCTATACTCAGGCTGGCACCAGGTTTGGGGAGACTGCGAGGTCACAAGTGGAGGACAGACCCTCGGACTTTCTGAGGCAGGCCCAGGCCAAACACAAGAAAGTGACAACCAGCGAGCTGTGTGGCCAATCTGTGAACCAATATTGCAACGACTGTAAGAGAAAACCAGCCTGGTTCTTCCTAGCGCTCTGGGGGAAGCACACGCTGACCTCTGTGGTAGCTCAGCCTCTGGGTGCACAGCACCTCTCAGGATCAAGCTTCTTGTCTGTATTTGCGAGGGGAGAGCAGGGGTTTCTGTAAGCTGTACAGCCTGTGTCTCTCCAGGTACGGGGGCTATCTGCAGCGTATCCCTGGCAGTCATCATACAGACAGTCTGGTCTGAAGCCTTAGAATGAAGCAATTGTGACGTCTAATAATGAGGCATGCATCAAATAGTGCCTGTCTGATTCCTGTCCCTAGGACCCAGAATGCAACAGGCTACGGGTGTGTACAGGCTGCCACGGGAGGTACGCCTGTGAGAACAGAAAGGGCGGAGGGAACCGCACCCCCCCAGTGTCAGTGAAGGGGTGAAGGAGGCGGTTGTGAATGGGCCAGTCTCAGAGCTGAAGTCAGAGGCACACAAATAAGGCTTTGGCCTGAGACAGGAAGCCCACTTTAAATGAATAAATTACATTTTACTAGGGTGCATCTTCCAACTTCCCCAAGTACTGGGTCTGCTGACAAAACTACAGGCATCCCTGTATTGGCCAAGGGGGTTTCCCTTGCTCTCTGCACTCATCAATGAGTTAGATGTAGACAGTGGCACAGAGAGCACTGATGAAGTGCGCGGATGATACCGAGCCGGGAGTGGTTGCAAGTGCTGAATAATCACCGGGAACGCTGAAAAGATCAATAATTGATGAAATGTGTGCGGAAGCCACTCTGCCGCTGGCTGCTAAGCCACCCCTGCTGCTCCTACTGACGTGTTTAGCTCACCAGCGAGCTCACCCTAGGTTTATACTGTACAGTATCATCTTCCTGGGTGATTATAATCCGGGGGGGGGGACACTTTGCAATACCAAGATCTTTGTATGTAAATTACATATCTATTGTCTTGTGTGTGTCATGTTTAGAAGTCCAAAATCTTTATCTAAAAGCAGAGAGGTAAATGTGCTCTAAGCATGGCGTTCTTTTCCTGCCTTTGCTAAGTGACTTCCAGGATCCTGAAGAATACATCTGAGAACTGTCAGCGTCATGCAGTTACTATTTGCCAGTAGGTTAGTGAGGGAATTTCTGCTGAAAAGCAATGACGCCTGTAAATGCTTCACATACCTAACGCTTGTCCTTCATTGTCCTGATCTACAGCTCCATTATCCAGCCATCTCTCCCTCTCTGCAGACTGCCAGAGTTGACATCCAGGCTCTCATCATCTCATGTCTTCACCAATGTCATCGCCTCCTCTCTCACCTTAACTACGGCAACCTTAACCCTCTCAAGTCAATGTAACACCCTGCTACTAAAAACCAGCTTAGCTTCTTGGTTCAGTGGCTTCATAGCTATTGAACAATTACTGGGTCGGATCCTGCGGCCCTTCCACAGGGGAGTAATCCAAACGAAGTCATATCAGAATAAAACCTTGACAATCTGAATAGATTTTTTGCTACAAGTTGTTAGTAAGAAACAAGCCCACTCTATTCAGAAAATAACAAGGGTCCAAATTCAAGCATGATGCAACTTCACTGAGTTCAATGGAGTTCCACCAGAGTTGGATTTAGCCCACAGTGATTAGATGAACATTCAGGGTGTCATTATGATCACATAAATAGGCAATGCTTTTCTATATTATGGAACCTAATTCCCTTCTCAGCGACACTGGCATGAATCAGGAATACATTTATATCCTGTATTTATATTTTAAGTCAAAGCAGATAGCTCTGTGGAAAAATAACAACTGCTGTCCTATTTTGATATCGATAACTGCAAGTGAAACATGTTTGTGAAAAAAGTTTTAAAGAATTCTTCTTGGGAAATGCTGTTACCCTGAAGAATGACTGTGTGGCAAACAGGATGGGTCAGGCAGGCCTGTTGCACTTCTAAAAACGTTTGTAACTTTCACATCTATTAAAATTAACTTAAACATACCTAAATTATGATGGCTGACAAGTATATTCTACTCTGGATGCATCTGATCGGAGTCATATTTCTTAACAACAGGTGAATATTTAATTTTGTGATGCAGCAAAGCCAGTTGTTGCAGGAACCATCTGATGGCAGGGAAAGGGAAAATCTCCGTTCTGAGAAGGAGAAATGAAATTACTTAGGAGCTGGTGCCAGTGTCAGACTCGATTTCAGAGCTTGAGATGTCCAGGGTCAGGAATGAGTCAGATTGTAAAGCCAGAAGGGACCATTAGCTCATCTAGTCTGACCACCTGTGTAACACAGGCCATTAAATGTCCCCTGCTCACCCCTGTATTGAGCTCAGTGTTGGATTACAGCATGTCTTCCAGCAAGGGAACCTGTCTTCATCTGAAGGTACCAAGAGATGGAGAGTCCACCACTTCCCTGGGGAGATGTTCTAATGGTTAATCACTGTCCCTGTTAAACATTTGTTCCCAGTTTGTCATTTGAAATTCTCTGGCTTCAGCTTCCAGCCATGGGCTCTTGTTTTGCCTTTCTCTGCTAGACTAAAGAGCCCTTTGGTACCCGGCATCTTCTCCCCAGGAAGGTACCGACACACTTGACGTCACCTCTCAATAGGTTAATCAGATTGAGCTCTTTAAGTCTCTCACTGTCAGGCATCTTCTCCAGCCCTCGAATCATTTTTGTGGTTCTTTTCTGCTCCCTCTTCAGTTTTTCAACATCCTTTTTCAGATGTGAGCACCGGACCTGGACTCAGTGTTCCAGGATCGGTCTCACCAGTGCCATATGCAGAGGTGAAATCACCTCCCTGCTCTGACTCCCTATTCCCCTCTGTATACAACCTACCCACAGCATCGCCCTGGGAACTCATGTTCGGTCCACTATGACCCCATAATCCCTCCCAGAGTCCCTGCTTTCCAGGATACAGTCCCCCATTCTGTAGGGATGGCCTGAGTTCTTTGTTCCGAGATGTAGAACTTTGCATGGGGCTATATTAAAACACATTGTGTCTGAGTGGGCCGTGCTTGCCAAACGATCCAGATTGCTCTGGTTGACTGCCCCGTCCTCATCATTGTTTACCACCACCCCGCCAGTCTCTGTGTCATCTGCATTTTATTTTATATTTCGTTTGAGATTACTGCGTGGGGCACGGGTCACTTGCTGTAGGATTCTCTGCCCCTTGAAGTCTTCAAACCACGATTTGAGGACTTCAATAGCTCAGACATAGGTTAGGGGTTTGATACAGGAGTGGGTGGGTGAGATTCTGTGGCCTGCGTTGTGCGGGAGGTCAGACTAGACAATCATAATGGTCCCTTCTGATCTTAAAGTCTATGAGTCTATGATACTGCTGAAAATGTTGAATAGCATCAGGCCGAGAACTGATCCCTGCAGAACCCCACTAGAAACACCCCTATTTGATGATGAATCCTCGTGGACAACGACTTTTTGAAATCTGTCCGATAGTCAGTTCTTAACCATTTCATATGTGCTCTCTTGATACTCCACAGTGGTCAGAGATGGCAGATGATTCGGAAAGCCTGGGATTATGACAGATTCCAATTTCTAGGAGGGCACTTATTCATTGCCTTTGAAGAAGAAAGGTTACAAAAGCACAATGAACACAATAACTGCAGCATGGAGAACGTCGGAGCTTTCCAAAGACTGAAACAAAGAGATCTTTAGAAGTTGATTAAAATATGCAAATGTTTCCGCATAAATTCCTTGCTTTAATCAACCCTCGCTGTCCTGGTTTCGAGGTTTGACAGGGGTGCTCCTCTCTCCCCGTCTGTCTCAAGGCCCAGTGCCACAGCACTTTTACTGGGTAGCAGAGGCAGATCCTTTGACTCCTGGATGCTGTGGATGGGAGTGAGCAGGAGAGCGCTCCCCATCGGATCTCCGATACATGAGTGCACTCGGTTAGTCTCTAGGAGTGTGTTATGGAGCGACAGGACAGCAAGTTTCTATTAGGGAGCGGGTGAAACAGTCCAGTTAAGATAAACGTTGCCCCCATCGTTCACAGATAACCTCTTTTGCACTGTAAGCACCTTCATCCCCAAACAATCCTCCCTCCAGCCTGGGACCATCTGAGCTGCTTGGTTGTCTCCTTGGGAGAAACCCCCCAGCTCCTGCTACCCTCAGGGGGGTGGTTAGACCAGCTTGCCCTGCGCTGCCAGGCATACTTCTGATCTCATTCAGTCTTTGTGCACCGGTGCTTGCCTGGAGCTATTCCTTAATCACAACCCAGTGACCGAGACCAGGATGAGGGCCAGAGGCATATTTTCGAGGGCAGCTAGATTGTCCACTCCAATACCTGTTCTGTAGCACAGTCAGGGGCCACCGCTAAATCTGCCTCTTACTCGGGACTCACCTTCTGGGAGTGGCCAAGTGACACCCCCCTTCTCCTCTATTCCACCTTCCCCCATTTCTCCCAACCACAGCCATCCTCCCCATCACCCAGCCTTGCAACCTGAGGTTCTCCCTCCCCCATCCGTGGCATGGCCAGTAGAACACAGCTGGGAGCTCTGTGCCTGTGACACTTACCTGAGCTGTGACCACAAGAACAGAACTTATGAGGGCAAGACTGGGACTTGTCCCGAGTCATCTCCCTGCCTTCCCAGCCTGACCTACTTGGCAGCCATTTTGCTAAAGGTACGCTCTTAACACAGCATTCTCCCCAGATCTGGCTAAATGTATTTGTACGAGTTTACTAAGAACCCTTTGTAGCTCTTCAAGGGAGGGTCCATCTTTTTGTGCTGTGTTTATACAGCGCCTAGCGCAATGGGGCGCTGGGTCCATGATTGGGGCCCCCAGGCACTAGAGCAGGGGTCAGCAACCTTTCAGCAGTGGGGTGCCGAGTCTTCATTTATTCACTCTAATTTAAGGTTTTGCGTGCCAGTAAAACATTTTAACATTGTTGTATGTAAAGTAAATAAGGTTTTTAAAATGTTTAAGACGCTTCATTTAAAATTAAATTAAAATGCAGAGTCCTCCCAACTGGTGGCCAGGACCTGGGCAGTGTGAGTGCCACTGAAAATCAGCTCGCGTGCTGCATTCGGCACGCGTGCCATAGGTTGCCTACCCCTGCACTATAGCAATGCGAATAAATAACTATTATGTAGTAGACTTCAAAGCAGCCTTTTCCTTTCCTGCAGCTGACTGGCACGCAACAGGTCACACAACAATCTCCAACCCACCCACTACTGGGGTGCTCAATGCGTCTTTAGCCAAGTGGCATCTGAGTGGGAAGTCTCATTTCAGAGCGGCACACAGTGGAAAGACCACTGGGATAGTCTTTCTGTGCCGCCTGCTTTCAGATTTTTGCATCTCCTCTTTGGCACAGGGAGAGCAGGAGGAAAGGGAAACGGAGCAAGACCCTTTGGTCAACAAATTCAATTACAGTTGTTGTCTTAATGCCCATTTTTTGTCATCTTTTAAGGCGTTCTCAAGCCAGCAGCTCAGTTCTCTGAATGCTGCTGAGATGCTGTAGCGGTCACAGAGGGCAGACACGCCTCACAGTATAGTCTCAATTTATAAAACAAAAGCACAAGTGACCTCAAACACATCTTTGTAAAATATTTCATTATTTGATCCAGAGATAGTCTCGTAAAAAATGCCCAAATGTACATGTACCATTGAAAATGTAATGTCACAGACAAAATCTCTCACCGTGGGCAGACAACAAAACCCAATTGAGTCAAAAGCAATTTTGAAATCAAGATTGGATAGTTTTGAAAATATCTGTTCCAGGAATAATTATTTGGGGGCAGGTCTCTGGCCTGTGCTATACAGGAGGGCAGACTAAATGATCACACTGGTCCCTTCTGGCCTTGGAATCTATGAGCACTAACAAAGTTTTTTGCCATTTCATTTCCTAGTGTTTTTAACAGAAAGAAAAGTTGTTGGTAGGAGCAAGTGGTCACTGTAGCAGTTGTAGTTAGCATGGAAGCCAAGTGGACTACTGATCCTGCCCCTATCCCCTTCTCCTCCACACAGCCCCACCAATCAGCCTTGTCCCTCCCAGTCTGGCCATCCTCCCAGCTGGCCCCATCATACTATTTTGTCCAGACTTCTCCCCACCCCATGTGTGGAGGGGGAGGGGGGGCAGGGACGTGTCCTAGCAGTGTACCCAGGTTTCCAACTGGACCCAGCCTTGAAATCCAGCTATCTACCCCAGGCATGACGAGAGACCCCAAAGACTCTTTTTAGAGCCACTACAGTTTTCTGAAAAGCAGCTGTATTCTGTGCACTGCTTGGCCCCTCACATCTCTCCTTCCCCACAGCACAGGAGGCTCAGTGAGGGGTGCAGTGGGGATAGTCTCAGCGGAATGAGGACACCTCACGGAGATGAACACAGCCTGAAACAAGAGTCGGCAGATGTGGACGCCGCTCCACTCAGTGTCAGTGCGTGTTCCCGTCCTCCCTCCCCAGGGCAGGACAGCCTGTGATATGCAACAAGCATGCCCATTCTGCACTGCTCACCCAGTGTCAGCACGCACGTGCTCAGCTGCATACCCAGATGGGCAGGGCTTTGCCAGATCCTCTACACGTGGGTGGGGTGTGGAGATAGGCTCCTCCGCGAATGACAAGCCCCCCCATATCCCAGCTCAAGTAACAGCGGTTAAGGAGTGGGGGGTGTGTGTCTCAGACCCCTGTAGATGAGCTGGGCCCCCCCCCGATCATGGCACACATGAGGGAGGGGAACCTAGAGCTGACCGGTGCCTCTACCCCTATTTCCCCCAGCCCCCCATCGCTCACCCTCATGTCTCCCTGCCCAGTGTCCCCCATTCCCCCAAACCCCGCTCTTACCACCCATCCCCTTATCCCTCTCCCCGCACTGCTCCCAGCCCCTCTCCAGACTTCCACCACTAATCAGCTCCACTCCAGCTAGCATTGGCTTGTGTCATATATTTTCTTTTTAAAAATCATTCCAGTGCCTTCTGAATAGTCTGCTGTTCTCAGACTCCATTTCCCCAAACTAACAGAGGCAGACTGGAGCAACACCCCTCCCTTGTCGCCAGTCAGATGTCCGCTCTGGGTGGGATGTGAACTCACAGTGTCTGTGTGGGACTCAGATTCAATGACCAGAACAGTCGCAGAGCTGCAGAACTGTGAATTTTAGCTGCTTTTCAAAACTCTTGGTCTTGCTCTCTCTCTGCACAGACACCGTGTAACCCAGGAGGTGCTTGAGCCCTAGAAATTCTTGCTAGTGTCCCTACGGAGGAGCAAACTCCTCCTCAAATAACGTTGTAATCTGATTTCCCCCAAAGGCTAGTGGGCGGCATGTGCTCTGCTGGGGAGACCCTGGTGTGGTGATCTCAGCCCTGCTTTGATCCCTAGCTCTATGCAAAAATGCATTTCCAAAGGTCAACTTTACAGAAATCTGGGTTTTTCCCGGGGGCTGGATCTCAGGCACCCCCTGTTCAAACAGCCCCAAATTTGGACCTCTGAGCAAACTCTGCACCTCCAAGAGGCACGCAAACTTTCAAGACAATCTGAGTAACTGTGCAGACTTCAGAGCACTTAGAAGAGTCAAGCTTTAAACAAAAAGCCTGTCTTGACCCTAACTGTAGCAGAACGATAATAGATAAGACAGACAAAGGCTGGGAGAAAGGGAATATCTGGTTTTCACAGATAGGGAACTAAGGCACAGAAATATTAAACCACTTATGCAAGGTCACACAAAGGATCTGTAGCCAATGCAGGAACTGAACCTGATCTCCTGAGTCCGACTCCAGTACGACAACCGTAAGCCTAGCCTTACTCCCCAAGCAAAAGTGTAGAGTAACACAGTGTCAGAGTCACCTGGCAGTGTTAAAACCACCTCCATCATCTCTTAGGGCGCCAAAGAAGAGATCTGTCACACAGCTTAACAAAGCCCCGTCATTTCAGGCTGAGGAGCACATCAATCCACTTTCACTTTTCTGTCACCTCTTTTCTGTGCACCACAGTTGTTATTTTCATGAATTACGTTTTACTTTGGTTTTCTGCAGACACAAGGTTTCCTGTCTCGTTAGAATTCCTTCACTGGGTGCCAATCAGCCGAAGACAAGCTGCTCCCATTCAGGAGAGGGTCTGTGAGAGGATTTAATGAACAACCAAGACATAGTGGGGGCAACGTCTTTTTTTTAATTGGCCAGTGTATTAGAGCAGAGCTCCTTTTAGAATGAAATTCTGAACCTGCTTCTGCTTTTCAGTCCTTGACTCAAATATTCTGCTATCTTTGGGCCAGATCTTAAGCTGGGATATGTCCGTATAGCCTCACTGTAGACAATGGAGCTATGCCCATCTACAGCAGCTGAGGAACAAGTCCTATATGTGCAGAATTCCCAAGAAGGCCTCCATTAGCAGTCAGTATTACAGAATATTGGAGACAAGAGACTAGCTGAGGCCACATTTTCATCTGGTCCAACTTGATGAAGCTCTAATACTTTAATTTAATTAATGGAGATATCCCATCTCCTAGAGCTGGAAGGGACCTTGAAAGGTCATGGAGTCCAGCCCCCTGCCTTCACTAGCAGGACCAAGTACTGATTTTGTCCCAGATCCCCAAGTGGCCCCCTCAAGGATTGAACTCACAACCCTGGGTTTAGCAGGCCAATGCTCAAACCACTGAGCTATCCCTCTTCACTTTAATGGAGATGCACCGATTTATGTCAATTATGTGATAATTGGGCCTACAAATTGACTCTAATTGTGAGCTGAACTGTAAAAAGTATGTGAAAGTTCCTGCGATGTCTGGAAATCAGTGAACCAAAATTGGGGTGTTGGAAAGTAAGCGTAAGTGGTGGACAAAATAACAAGGGGATGGGCTATTCCACCCCTTAAAGAAAAGAGACTTTGAGGGGAAAATAGGGAACAACAGACAGAGGCTACTGGAGTGAGCTTCACCATCATGGCTGCCAGCGGCACGTCCCCCTGGGACCCCGGCCTTCATGTCAGCCTGATCCTGAGAAATGTCCTGACCAGACTGGGCCAGAGAGAGGGGCCAGATGACATTGCCACCTGTACCAGCTCGAGCTGAATCCCAAACACCACCTGGGATGAATTGGAGACTTAATAACAACAGTTCCAGCCCATCTCAACTACCTTCTTCTCGTCTCCCAGCAGGACAGCTATCCCCACCGAAGAGCCTGTGAGACAAGGAGTGGGGATTCCTTGCCAGAGCGCTCTTCAGCTAACGGGTAAGGCAACGAGGGGAGGTGTGGAAAGGAAAGTCTCATTCAATGCTTTACATTTCAAAGGCTGTCACAGTATTTTCTTCTTTTCTGGATCTGTAATAAGAGGTTGGAAGGATTTGTAAGGGTGGGTTTGCCGCGGTGCTAAGCAGGCTGAGGTCTCTGTATTCCAAACCCCAAACTTTGGTTAACACTGTTGAATGTTGGAAAGTGACTGGGTGACGCAAACATGTTGGGCCCATTTATTCCATCTAAATTAACACATCAGCTCTCACCCGGCACGTGAAGCTGAGCAAAGACTTTTGGCCACAGTGAGGGTCAAACAGTTACTTCATGTCCATAAACATTCTCATGACAGAAATAACAGTCCTGCGTTCCCCCCGATCTTTCGGGGGGGGGGGGGGGAATGCCCTGTACGTGCTTTCATTAACACGCAGTCACTTCATTTTTTCAGTAATACTATCGTTGTGCCTGCCACAGAAGGAGCATTTCCAGGCAGGATTGTGCAGGAGATTTTCTGCTTTCGACAAGGTGAAATGTGCCTGTTTAGCCCTTGCTTCGATACTGACAGCTCGTATTTGTTAATAACTCTCTGGCTCCAAATCACGAGCCCCACCCAGGAACAGCCTACCTTGATTACAAGGGTTGGGTAAAGGCCCAGTAACACATTCAGATTTCCCATCTGTCATCCTGCACATTAGCCACATTTGTAACATGTGTCCTCAGCTCTGTTTGCTAACTTAGGGCTCAAGTATACAAACAGGATTCACGTTTGTGCAGCATCCCAGAGGGGTAACTAGGCTCTGCAGGGCACGGAGGGTCCATGGGAGCTGCTTCCATGATCCAGCCGTCCCTACCATAAAGAATTCCTTGCTGAGACAGTTATCAAACACCTCGTGGCATAAATTCAAATCAAATCCAAGTAACGTGAACTTACTCTAAAACTATGACACACGAAAAGATGAAGGGCAAATATATCAAGTTCCACCAGCCTTCCCTTTACTTTTATGTGTAACCTTCTCTTGTGAGCTGGAAAACTTCCGAAAAAGAATACGATTGCCTTTAGCCCTTGAGGCCCTATTCTGCCAGTGTTCCCCAGATCGAGTAGGACCCTACTCCATGAGTAACCCCTCTGAGATCAATAGGGCTTTGATGCGCTACCTAGAGGTCCACAAGATGACTTCTCTGGAACAACTTGCAGAGTAAAGTTCTACTCAGCGTGAGTAAGGATGGAAGGCTCAGGCCCTCAACAGGGGACTATTATAAAATACAGTCGAACGTTGCTTAAGGTGAGATAAGCATGTACTTTTACCGGTTCCTTTACGTGTCATTTTTCATATTCCTATAAATAAATCTCAGTGATAAAAAAGGTGGAACACCGAGACAGTCAAATGTGGGTATGAAATCCTTTTTAAAGGTGAGTGCTTTATTGCATAGATGAACAGGATACCAATCTAAAGCCTAAAGCATAGCATAGTATGTGAATCTTGGAGACTGATCTTGTTTTAACACAGTCCATGTCATACCCCAGCCATTACTTGACTACACGCTTGACTGTGTTTTGTTTTTCTTTAGTTATTTGTTATGTTTTCAATCCACAGAAGCTTTGCTTGGCAAGGGATCATCTTGAAATGGTAAAAAAACCATGATGTTCACAATTAATACAACATCAACAAGACATGTGGAGGTCTGCGGCTCATTAAGATGTAATGTCAGGATGCCAAAGAGAAGTCACAGCTGCTACCTGCTACGCAGAACGTGTGCAGGAGGTGCCAATTACTTTGCTCTCATGCAGTGCAAGAGACCTCCGTTGTCCTTATGCCAGCCTGAAATGGTGTCGCGTGAACAGGCAGGTGGAGAGATTGCCAGCAAGGCAAGCTGTGTAACCAAGCTTCTTCCGAAACTGGAACGAGGGCTGGATAACGAAGAGCAGCATTGCGTCTCAACTGGAACAGAGCAAATGGGGGACTTGTCGTTTTGTTGCTATTATTAATACGCTGGATGCTAGAGAAACAGAAAAACTCATACCTACCAAGAAGCTAGACGTTCTTCCACAGCAAGAGGCCTGCTGCCTAAGGTTCTTACAGCAGCGAGAGAAGTTAGAAAAGACCTTCCTCTGGGGGTGGGTGGCTGAGGATCAGGGAGCTGCAACTGGCCTCCTGTGGCTGCCACTACCTACTACATCTGAGTAGCTTTGACGTAGTGGAGAACAGGGCCTCCGGGAGAATTCCCACAAACCCACAGTGCTGGGGGTCGTGCTCACTCTCACAAACAGCTCTGTTGACGCCAATAAATAAGGTAACAAACAAGAAGCTCAAACTGCATTTCTGTTATCAGTCAGTGTGAGTCAGGACAAAGGACAAGAAGGGCAGTGAGTGTGAAGTTGGATTTAAGGGTGTATCGGTCTAACACAAAATAACATTGCGGATGTGAAGGTCTATATTACACTGAGTTCTGGGATCCTAACAATGGCTCAAATCCTGAAGTTCTCTTTCAATTTTGTCTCAGTCCTCACTGAGGGGAAAACTCCATTGACCTGTGCAAGGACATGATCAGGCCCCACATTTTGAGAATTGAAAAGCTCGATGTATTCTTGCAACAGTGTGTAAACCCACTTCAGGATTCCAATAGGCAATTTCTTTTTGACTAATATTACCTTGTTTGTGCTTTTCCCCACCTCACACACACACGTATTTAGAGCTTTTCTGCCTCCTGCTCCTGTTCTACATACAACTGCAAGTGAGATGCTTCTCTGTACGAAAATCAAAATGGAAAAATGTGGCACGACTCTGGCCTACAGCCACTGAGTGAGAACAGGGAGCCGGCAGTCAGGGCACTTGGCTCCGTAGCCCTGCCACTGACTAGCTTTGTCATTGGGGGTGAGCAATTAACCTCTTCATGCCTCTCTTTCTCCATCTGCGAAATGGGGACATTACCGACTTTCATACGATCTGGAGATAAAAGGTGCTTTGATAATACCAAATACTATTATCACAAAACAATTGTCATAAAGTCCATGCTCTGGTCTTCGACTCACTCAAAATTCTGACTGACCTTCCTGACATCTGCCTCAGCTATGTTTTATGGAGGTCGGCTGTTTTTAGATGACAGCAACAAAATTATTAATGAAAGCAACAAAATGCCAACATGCTAGGAGCTCTTTCCCCTCTCTCCTACACTCAGCCCCCAGAACAAGCTTCAGTAGGTAGACAGGTCCGTGGCAACGTGCCCTGAAGGTGCTGAGAATCTAGCTGTGTTGAAATTGGCTGCGGGATGTGAATTCCAGAGTTGAAGGCACCCACTCTCCACCCAACCCCTGGATACAGAACTACAGTGACTGTCCACTCTGGTCTCGGCTGAGCTCAGCTGTTGCATGGGAGGAGAGGAAAGGTTCAGAGTCAGCCAGGACCCAACCAACACCTTGAGTGACACCCAGAAATGAAGGGGCAGCCAGTGCAGCTCTGGTAGCACCCACCCAGTATTCACCAAGCACAAGCTAGATTGTAACTATGCAGTGTGGAGGCAGAGGCCATGCACAAGCTGCCCCCCCCCAGGAGCAGCCGGGGAGACCCTGTGCATTAGAGACACCCCATTGAGTCACGTTTCCTCCCTGGGTTCCGCCTCGCTAGTAGGGTGGCGGGGCCAGGCCCCACCCATTTCCTGTCTTGCCTTGCCCACTCCCGCCCCTGGCTCCAGCAGGCAGCCTCACTCACTCCCATGTGCTTGGGCCCACGGTCGGGTGAGACTGCTTAGTGTGGGCATGCAGCCCAAGTCACAGCTCTGCCTTCGGCAGACAGGCCGCCAGCTTCAGGTGAACTCCCCTCCACACAGCCTGTAATGCACCAAACGAGGCAGCTTTGTTTCCTGCCACAAACTGGCTGCTCAGAGAAATCAAAGCTAAAGGTTTCTTAAAGGAGTCCATTTCTTAAACAATCTAATTTCATCAGAGGGTATTCATGTGACTTCCTCTCTTTGGAGAACTGATGCAGGACTAGCACATACACAAACATGGGCTTCTAACACGTATTCTTGGCTCATTCATGACTTGGAAAGTATATTTCCCATTGTTAGTAAACATTAACCTATTACGATTTCTGTAAGTTAAACTCTCACAATTCTTTTAGATGTAAGCAGGATCTGAATGAATTCTCCCCTGGCAACTAGTGGGGGGGGGGGGGTCAGAGGGAGGGAGAGACTTCAGGAGCAAAGTGTATTTACATGAACACACCTACTCTGCTTAGATATCCAGCAGATAGAGTGGTGTTGCTCAAAGTGATCAACAACTTGGCTGGTGTTGGGTTACAAATCACTTTAGTATGGAATGATATTAACCAAAATCCTTTTTACATTGGGTATCTAGATAGTTAGTGCCCTATACCTACTGAAACTGAAAAGTTCTTTGTCCTTAAGTTGAACCTACTGAGTGCAAGGAAAATAAATTCAACAATAGAATGTGTGTAAACTTTTCCCTGCTTTCCCCGCAACCTTACTAATATAGTCCAGGCATTCAGGGAAGGGACCTCTCAAAGCTAATGAAGAGACTGCAGAAGTATGTTATAATAAATAAGGCATGGTAATTGATAAGGGGCATCTTATAATCCAATTCTGTTCTGTAATTGAAAAGGAATATTTTGTTGCCAATGTTTTCTGTGATTTATGAAATAATGACCCATTGAAAGATGTTTTTAACTCATTAGGAAGTGCTTATTAGAACAGGTGCTCTTAATAATAATGATTGACTTAGAAATCCTTTTAGCTTATCAGTCATGTAAACTAAGACACCATAAAGAAATTCCGTAAGGAATGAGGTAAAATAAGATACTGAAAACAGTACACCTCTCGGGAAAGTAATTTTTTCCTCCAAAAAGAAACTGCTTTGTCTCACACCCTATCAAAGGCAAGAGATTTGGGGGGTTAGACTGGGAATGAAAACTGTCAGGATCCCACCACTTACAGGGGCCAACTCTTCACCCTACATACAGAGTGGTGACGTATCTTTTCTTTCTGTATAATGCGGCAGCAATCTTTGACTGATAATCTTTGATTAAATAATTCCATTTGAGCCTGTTATTTGATGATCTTGAATCATTATTATAAATTATAAATTCAAACATGCAACATCGTTATCTGTCATTTTCTGTACATCCATGGCCAACACTTACAAAGTGGCCTCTACAGCATTGTAGACGTATGTCATATCGTCATTCCAGTGAAGGATAGCTCACTGTAGAGGGGTACCTTGAACTCCTCCAAGAGCCAAGATACAGTATATATTTTTCTCGCAGCACACAGCTTAAAGCCACAAGCCCAGCAGGGTGTAACGGAGGGGAAGGGACTTCCAGTCACATTTGGAATCTTGCCCCAACTGCTGTTTATACGAGCAAGACAATAATAGCAGAGCAGAGAAAACCATCCTACAATTCTTCTTGCCACAAATTCCTCTTTCCTACAAAACACCGAAACATTTTAGTATTTCTTCCCAAAACTAACCCCCCTCCACTTAGAATCAACTCCTGCCATTGGGGACTCACCTTGCTATTGCTTCCTCCTTATTATACCAGGGGTTTTCTTTTATTGAAGTGGGTCCTCTCTTTGCAGTGGGCTGTTTTACTTTCAGAGTCTTCTCTAATGTCCTTTTCCTTCCCCTTCTGCTTTCTTTGCACAGCCGTTTTATTGCCCCTTTTGTTTGTGTTGTGTCTGTTTATGGTGTTTACTGGCATACTGGTATGTATGATGCTTGACCATCAAAAGCAGTGGTGTTCTCAGATAGCATTGCTTAGTACGATCACTAGCCAATCAGAACAAAAGATTTCTACTTCCCATTCATTACATTTACTCATGCAGCCCAGGTGAACGTGCAACCTCTTAAAAATCCCAATGGAAAAGAGGTGTAACCAAGTTAGTTACTCAATAAGACACAGTTGGAGCGTGAGCCACATTGCTTACCTATCGATATGGTCCAAACTGCAGCAATTTTCATAATAGCCTTGGTGCGGGAATTGAAGCGGCTGTGCTCAATGGGATTGCGTATTGCTACGTACCGATCAAGAGAGATGGCACAGAGAT
The DNA here is from genome assembly GCF_013100865.1 of Trachemys scripta elegans. NCBI lineage: Eukaryota > Metazoa > Chordata > Testudines > Emydidae > Trachemys > Trachemys scripta. The sequence goes on along the minus strand of NC_048306.1, from coordinate 1,833,616 downwards.
GCATGATAGATGCAGTTGAAAAGAGCACATCTAGGGAAATCCATACAGGACACAATTGTTTAGGCAAAGGCCAAGCAGAATCTGAAACACAGAGAAGAGAAATGAAAGGAAAAGGAGAAGAAAATGATTTGAGAAGCTAGGTCATCATTTATAATCAAAGTGGTCTGGTATTTTAAGCCAATGACATACTTTTAAGGGGTGCATGAATGTGGATGACAGGGAAACCACCTCCAACATCTACATCTACTCAGTCCCTAGCTCCAGGTGTCCAGCAAATTCTCAGCATTTCCCAGGTATCTATTTTCTGTCACTTGCGTTATTGTTCCCTAAACACAACAGAATCCTGACCATGCTGAACTGTTGAGTCGGGAATGCCTTTGGGTCCCAGTTTAATTCCATATTCCCCTGGTTTTTCATCTCACCCAGGCTTTCATTAAACCAAGGGCTGCATATTGCAATATGCTATTCAATCTGCTTGAGACCAGAGAGTACCACTCCCTATTGGGACCCGTACCAATACATATTTGCTTCAAGCTTTCTCTTCAAAGGGTGTAAGGTACCTTTTCTATAAGCTGACTGGTCCCGCTAGCTCTGAATTCAGCTTTAAATGTGCTTCCCAGCTTGGGCTGTTGCAGTACCTGAATAATACTTACCTGCCTCACAGCAGGGCGTTTGCCAAGGCGTTTGAAGCTGTAAAGTGCTAAGTATTATGATTTACAAAAGTGAATATACTAGCAACCTGAATTGAGCAGATAGGTTCATCTGACTGCTGTTGGCACATGGCTAGTAGGGGTGTCTACAATTATTAATCAGTTCACTAAGTAGTGAAGTACAGCCTGAGAATAAAACTGCCCCAGAAGGATCCTCAGGGGACATCGCTATTTAAATTAAGGCTGGGAGACAATTGATTTTTGTCTGATACTCTGCATGCGTTAATGCTCAGAATGGATTGTAACAGATCAATGACACGTCCTGCCAACCTCTGGGCTTCCATCTCACCTATCAAAACAATTTAATCAATCGTGTCTACAGCAGCTGCAAACATGAGAGGTGCCCTAAGATTTGAATAATAAGGTATTCCGCCATCAACAGCAAGTTGTTCATTATTCAGAACACTGATATTTCAGGCAGTTTTCACACCGGCCTGTTCTATATCTCAGCCGGGGAGGATTCAATATATCAGCTATAGAATCAACTCTTCAGTAAGAGCGATGCCGCATCCTAGCTACCCCCCCGGCCTCCCATTAATGGAAAACCAGGAAGGTTGGTCAGAACCTCACTGAAACCTTTGTTAAATGGGTAACCAAGCAGGACAGAGCCCAGAGTTTCCTTACACTTCATGAAATCTGAAATGAATTGAACCAAATTAAATGATTTAAAATTGGCAAAGTGAAGATCAGGAACAACTAGCAAGAGAACATGTCAGAGTGGAAAAAGATACATTAGCCCCATCGTACAAGTGGGACAACTGAGGGAGGGACTAGCTGAGTCGCTGGCCAAAGGCCATGCCGTGAGGCTCCAGTTCTGGGAGTTACTTGAGCACATGTCTAATTTTCAGCATGTGTGCATAGCCCCACTGAAGTAAATGAAATTTCTCATAGGCTTAAGTTACAATCCTGAATTGGTGCTGAGCTGGGACAGAACTCAGGAGACCTGACTCCAGGCCTACGCTCCTCCTTACTGGATACCATCCCCATTAACATAACGTTCCTTGAACTTGTGGTATCATTCACTGGGAACTCACCTAGGCCAAAGGCCCTGATTGATATAACCGCCCGTCTTTCTGGAGACTACCGCTCAGCTCATTGGATGCCTGTTTCCCATCCCCAGGGAGACCCACAGCACAGTAGGGGGTGCTCCGACAGCAGAAAGCGCACGCATTTCTAGTGCTGGTCATTTGTCGTGTGTCCGTGTTTCCCTGGGGATCAGAGGCCTATGTTCATTCTCACCCCAAGGAAGATCTTGGCTGCACACCAACATGTTGCCCTGCTGAGTTGGCCACCCTGAGTCCTGCTCGGTGGCATCCAGTCGTCTGGCTTCTTTTGGAACAAGCGGGAAGTGGTGGATAATTAGTTTAGAGGAGCAAGCACTCAGGGTATGGCTACACAGCGAGTAAACACCCGCGGCTGGCCCAGGGCAGCAGTGACATTGCTGTGTAGATGTTTAGGCTCAGGCTGGGACCCCGCAAGAGGGGAGGGTCCCAGAGCCTGGGCTCCAGCCGGAATGTCTACACAGCAATGTCCTCGCAGCCTGAGCCCCAGAGCCCAAGCCATGCTGCGGATCTTTTATTCCAGTGTAGACATACCTAGAGACCCTTCGGAGAGGAGGTGAGTAAAAGCCCTGGCTGCTGGAACAGCTGTCGCTGAAGGTGTCTGTGTGATATAAAATCCAATGAAATGGAACATGATTAACTTATGACTAACCCAGTTTATAAGAGGCTTAAGCACCTTTACCATAGATCAAATGGAAAGTCTCCTGCGCTAACTCACGCCTGGGACGTCCCTGCGACCAACCTGAATTGAGGTCAAAGCTTTAGCAGAGTGCAGTTCAGATTTGCTGGAGCTTTAATGATCATATTCTGAATACCAATTAACGCCGGGAGGTGGCTTACACAATGCTGGAAAGAGAGACTCTGATTCCCTTCATGTGGTTCAGTAGATCCATATAAGCCCCAAGCCCTTGCCAGCAGCTGCTGGCCCAGGCTAAAACATCGTCAGTCACAGTTAATGCCTTGCCAGTCTTTTTAGTAGGCGTTTCTAGGAGCTGCCTTTCTCATACGGACTTAAGTAAGAGACGAGTATAGGAACTGAAGAATTATGATTATTGCATGAATTACATTGTGCCTAGGAGCTCCAGTCTCGGACCAGGACTGCACTGTGCTAGGCGCTGTACACACAAAAAGACAGTGCCTGCACCAAAGCGCTTTTGATCGAAGACAAGAGACAATGGATTGGTACAGACAGGCCAATGGGGAAGTGCCAGGAAATAATGAGACACTACTGATCAGCATGACAGGCAGTGGTGTCAGCACACCAGCAGCTTAATGAATGAAATCAGAATATACAATGAAATCAGGAACTATTTGAACATGACCGCATGCTGAGGAGGATGAAGTGGGACTGGTGAATAGGTATCAGATGAATGGATCTTTGCATGAGTCTCTGCTCAGAAAGTAAGCGAATAATATTTGCATTCCAATTGGTTACCCCTCTCGCCCCGCCAGGCACAGTGCTGCACTGATCATCAGGAAATCTGGGCACACCAGCCCGGGAAGCAGGCCTCCTTAGCGCCCTCAGTGTGTCTTAACAAAACACTCTCCTTCCTGCCCAATACAATTAATGACACGGTCGTCATGTGGGTGAATTCTGCCTGCTGAGGTTTATTATATACAGTCAAGAGAGCTTCGGCAGCCGATTTTGCTGTATCATTTCATGATAAAAAGCTTTTTGTGCCTCTTTTCTTTTTTCAGCCCCTCAGCTCCCACCATTGGTGCCTGTTAGGGTCAGCTCTGCCCCTGAGGCAGAACAAGCAATGGTGCAGGAAGTAAAGTATTAGGGGCAGCAAAAGGGACAGCCGTGGTTTCCAGGCCTGGCTGCAGGCTGGCATTGCTAGTAGTCCTGGGGCAGCAGAAATCCAGCCCTGGGGCAGACACCACAGCACTTTGTTATGGGAAGCTGAGAAGAGGCTTTGCACAGAGCTGCTATCTGGATAAATCTGCAGGCTGGCATCAAGGCAAGGCGATCACCCAAGTCTTCCCGCAGACTAATCCTGTCCGTCTTCATGAGTCCAGGGCCCCAGGATGTGCTTACGCTGCAGTGACAATTATATGTCAGCAGAGACACTTCACGTTCTCAGGGTGTTCCTTAAGTTATTAAAAATGTCACTCTTATGACGTCTGGGGCTCGGTGGCTGCTTCTAACATTTGACTAGGCCTTCAGACAACAGGTCACAAGGTATGCCCAAGCCACACAAGCAATTAGTTTTCAGTAAGAACAGTCTGTGCATATGAAAAACACCTACCCAGAGTACGACGCCAGTCATCTTGGTAAGAAAGAGCAAAGGACGCCAGCTGTCATTTCATATGAAATGGAATCAGAGGTACAAGGTAGCTGTGCCATGTGACTGGACAAGGATACAGACTAAGGAGAATAGCAACTTGTTTATTTTAAATGTATAATCTTATATTTTCTTTCCCCCAGAAATAATTTACTCACCGAAGTTAACAACTCCCTTGGTCTTTTTTCATTTCCGTTTGACTGGCAAGTCTCAAGAAATGGCCACGACACCGTTATTAGACGTGCAAATGGGTGGGTCAATAGTAACTGGATCCCTCGCTCCAAACACCTTTACACTTCAGTACATGGACGAGTGTGTCTCCAAGCCAAACTCGCACCTTAATCTGAATTTTGCTCCGGAAAAACGGACAGAACCAACTCCCTGGATTCCGAACAGCCTGCACTTTGGCAGCACCGAACTTTCAGAAGCAGCTCAAAGTTCTATGGCTTGGGTTAATCGGTATCCTTCGGTTCACCGCAGCGTCTCACTCTCAGTTGTGATGTACTGACAGCTCAACCTCCCAGAGCAGTGTCTTCAGCATGAGTTCAACAGTCAGAATGGAGAAAATCCAACTCCATTTATAGGCATCCTTGTGATGACAACTAATAAAGCAAAAATGGGCAGTGAAATTGGCAGAAGGCCTGTGTGTTAGAGACAACATTCTGTGCCAGGAGAAGCCGTCAATCCGTCGTCTGGCACTCGAATTCTACAGCTGCCTCACTGGTGTGAGAGTGGGCACAGCGTGTGGGGCTGAATCATGAACTAGCAGCACCAGGTGCACAGAGGAGGTTTCTCCCTCCAGGTTCCCAGATCACTTTAGTGAAAGCGAAACCAGCCTGACCTGCTGCACAAAGGGTCTGATTCAAAGCCGAGTGATGGCAGTGGGAGTCTGCCTGCTGACTTCAGTGGGCTGTGGGTCAGGCCCAACAGGACAGAATTTAAAAACAAGATTACACTGGGCTCTGTGCAACTCATGTGTGTGGCAGTGGAGTCCACCTTCCCCTTGCAGGAGGCTGTCCTGGATCTAGCATGGGCGAGCAGATAGGATGCCAGACTTGTTGCCTGGAGACCTGGCTTTCATTCCCAGCTCCATCTCTAGAGCTGTGTGAAAACTGGAATTTCTGTCACCTGGGCAATTCTGATATTTCATCATTTGTTTCTGCCCCGAATTGAAATACAAAGTCAAAGTATTGAAATTTTGTACAGAATAGAAGTTCCAAAAAATTCTGAATTTGGAAATGTCTAAACATTTTGCTCAAACTTGTTTTGACATTGGATTGCATCCGCCTAAGGTGACACAGTGTCTCAAGCCTCCAGCCTTCCCTGTTGGGTGGGCTCTTTGGCCAGACTACATCTCCCATGATGCACCATGTTCATGGTAATTCCACAATGCACCAGTGTCGCTCACCCAGAGTGAAGCCTGCAATGCATCATAGGAGACATAGTCCAGCCAGGGAATTTAGCCCCTAGGGGAGAATGGAGGCTTGGAGCACCTGAACTACAACTCCCAGGGGGCACCACAGCTGTTCAGGCAGACACATTAATATCGAGATCACCTTAAATGAAATATTTCATTTCAATTTTTCTTACAGAGTATATGGACCAGAAACTACCTTTTCCATCAAAATAACAATGGTCCATCTAACTCACTGTCTCGTCTTCCAACAGTGGCCGGTGCCAGATGCTTCAGAAGGAGTGAACAGAACAGAGCAATTTATGAGTGATCCATCCCCTGTCGTCCAAGTCCAGCTTTTAGCAATCAGAGGTTTAGGGACACCAAGCGCCTAGGGTTGCATGCCTGATCATCTTGGCTAATAGCCATTGAATTTGAATTTATGAATTTATCTAATTCTTTTTTGAACCCACTTATACTTTTAGCCTTCACAACATCCCCTGGCAATGAGTTCCACAGGTTGACTATGCATTGTGTAAAGAAGAACTTCCTTATGTTAGTTTTAAACCTGCAGTGTATTAATTTCATTGGGTATCCCCTAGTTCTTGTGTTATGAGAAGTAGTAAATAACACTTCCTTATTCATTTTTTCCACACCAGTCATGATTTTATAGACCTCTATCATACCCTCTCCCACCTTGGTCATCTCTTTTCCAAACTGAAGACTCCCAGTCTTTTTAATCTCTCCTCATATGGAAGCTGTTCCATACCCCCTCATCATTTTTGTTGCCCTTCTCTGTACTTTTTCCAATTCCAATATATCTTTTTTGAGATGGGGTGACCAGATCTGCACGCAGTTTTCAAGGTGTGGTCACATCATGGATTTATAGAGGCAATATAATATTTTATCTCCGATTATCTATCCATTTCCTAACAGTTCCTAACATTCTGTTGGTTTTTTTGACTGCCGTTGCACATTGAGTGGATGTTTTCAGAGAACTAGTCATGATGACTCCAAGATCTCGTTCTCGACGAGTAACAGCTAATCCAGACATTCACTTTGCAGGTATAGTTGGGATTATGTTTTCCAATGTGCATTACTTTGCATTTATCAACATTGAATTTCATCTGCCATTTTGTTGCCCAGTCACCAAGTTTTGTGAGATCTTTTGTAACTCTTTGCAGTCTGCTTTGGACTTACCTATCTTGAATACTCTTGTATCATCTGTAAACTTTGCAACCTCATTGTTTGCTCCCTTTTCCAGATCATTTATGAATATGTTAAACAGCACTGATCCCAGTACAGAACCTTGGGGGACCTCACTGTTTACTGCTCTCCACTGTGTAAACTGACCATTTATTCCTACCCTTTCTTTCAACCAGTTACTGATCCATGAGAGAATCTTCCCTCTTATCCCATGACTGCTTACTTTGCTTAAGAGCCTTTGCTGAGGGACCTTGTCAAAGGCTTTCTGAAAATCCATCACCCTTGTCCACATGTTTGTTGACCCACTCAGAGAATTCTAGTAGATAGGTGAAGCATGATTTTCCTTTACAAATGTCATGTTGACTCTTCCCAACAAATCATGTTCATCCGTGTCTCTGATAATTCTGTTCTTTACTATAGTTGTTACTAATTTGCCTGGTACTGAAGTTAGGCTCACTGGCCTGTAATTGCCAGGATCGCCTCTGGAGCCTTTTAAAAAAATTGGTGCCACATTACCTATCTGCCAGTCATTTGGTATAGAGACTGATTTAAGTGATAGGTTACAGTTAATAGTTCTGCAATTTCATAGTTGAGTTCCTTCAGAACTCTTCGGTGAATACCATCTGGTAGTCATTCACAATGAAACACAGAATCGCTCCGATTTGTATGAGTTGCTGTTTCAAAAAAACACATTACACCAGAGTCTTCAAATGGAAAGAAATATGGAGGATGCAAAATTGAGGGAAATGACCCAAACTCTAAATAAAAAACCTGTGAGTTTTCCACTGTTTTTCTCTAGACAAGGAAGAGAAGGCCTAGCATACAGAAGGGTAAATTGTATACCTAGCTCTACAAAAGGAGGTGTTCCCAAAGCAACGGAGCATGGGCAAAACAAACTCTTTCAGCATGGGCACCTGAGAGGATTACTTGATTCAGACTTCCTCCATCCGTACTTGCTAACGTTCTCTCTGGTGAGGACTGGAGAAAATGCTGCCTATTGCAAGACTGCTGTTAATCCTACTTCTTAGCTCCACCAGCAAAGGGGACAGGCAGGCAGAGGCAATGTGTAAAGTGACTTTTTCTCCTATCTGGCATGTCACTTTGTCTATAATATCATCCAATAGCTTGGGCAATTTGAAAAGAAATGAAAATAGAGATTGCAGACCAAATTCATCCCTTGTGTGAGCAGGGTTTGGCTTCCATTGAGGTCTTACCATCATCTGAGTGTGACTTGCTTACGCCCGGGCTCAGTTTGGCGCACTGTGTTTAATTCGGAGGCGTGGACACTGCACATGCACAGTTACTGCGGTTTTTAGAGCAATCCGCCAAGTACTGTATTTTTCTCCATGCCTGCTCACTGTGACCATGCAGTGGGACACTCGAGCCAAATGCTGTATTAGACCCAGTGACAACATACGTATTCACAAGATGGCAAAACAAAGAGTTTTCTACAATTAATCAATTTGGCTTCAGAAATTTTCTGTGGAAAACACATAGTAAGGTCCAGTGGCCACTTTGCTCCCAGCAGTAAAGAGGGATTTGGGAAGGCTCAGGTGTAGGAGTGGGTTTGTAACCAACACTGTGCTTAGATCAGAGCCAGGGAGGATAAAAAGCAGCTTTCAAAGCCCCACATGAAATGAGTTTATTTTTTTCCTTTTGGGCTCAGCTCAACACAGGTAACACAGGCCAAGGGTGAGGTGCTGCAGAATACACAGACCCAGAGATGTTGACTGGTCAGGTACAACCTCATTTACTGTTTATTGTCTTGGCACAAAGTGCAAATTTTCCCACATTTCTCTGTTTAAATCGCTTCCTGCTTTATATTCTTATTTTTTCACGTTCTGCTCCAACTACAAACAGGGCCTGATGTTCCTTCCCAAAAAACTGGGGGAAATGAGCATGAATTCCAGCCTGGTTTACTGTTTGCCATATATACATGGCGGTCCCAGTGGATGCTAATGAGGGAGTGTGGCGTGTTGTAAGCACATCTTGATCATTCTCTAGAGTCTCGTTATCCAAATCAAACCAGAATATACACTACTCAAATAAAACCCACATATCCTGCCACTTATCCCAAGAGTTGGCTGGAAGAATACAGAAGAGGTTTTTCCCGGTTCCATGGGAAATGAGGCTATATATTCTTTTCAGTTTGTGATTACCAGCCTCTCTGATTCATTTACTTAATGAGAGGGCAATGCTACAATACTCAATTATAGCTTTCACTCGGTTTGCACACATGTTACTGGGGCAGCTTTTAGTCCAGTATGTCTTCATCCATGTGCAATTCCCAGGGGACACAAGCCTACGAAATTCTTTCCTAATCTGCCACTTTCAGACAGATTCTGCCACTTCTCAGATTCTTTAAAACATTCCAGGCTGAGAAGTCATGTAGTGTGGGGAAAAAACCTGTGCTATCTCCCTTGTTAAAAGCACAGAAGATGTTTTATGCAGCAGTAATATATTGCAATTGAAGCATTTTCTATTAACCATACTTTCTGATATTCACTTTAAAGTTTCATAGCTGCCACAGACTATACAAAAATAGAAAGCAATTACATACAGTTTTAACATTACTGCTCTGCGTTATTCTCTAGGGATCTTAAGGCTTTAATGACTCTCATTCCTCTCTCTTATCTGAAGAGCAAAGTATTTGTAAGCCTGAAACACCACATCACTGGATGTAAAACTATGTATTTCTCTTTCACTAATTTACTTCCTTCTAACTTGCGTCCACAGACAACCAATTCAGAAATATCCCTGTCATCTTGTGAGTCATATAAATGAGCATATGTAAAAGTCTTCATCATAGTTGAGAGGTGCCAAATACCTTGTTTAATCATTGCAATTGTCAATGATTACCCTCTTCTTTTACAGAACAGAGTGCACTTGGGATCTTTTTACAGGGTGGACAAGTGTTCTGACTACAGGAGCAGCAGGACTCAAGGGCAGTGCTGCAAACTTTCATGATTTTATTATGAGTCTCATGGTTCTTTTCTTAAATACCAAGCTCCTGGAGTCATGTTATTAAACCAGAATCTCAGCTTTCATTTAAAAACCCCGCAAGCTTCTAGCCCTCATGTTTTTGGAGAAAAACTTTAAAATGCGATGCCCTAAGGAGCCAAAAAACAAGATGATGAATAAAAATTACCCTAAATGTATTATTTTTAAAAATCTCATGATGTTTTAGGGTCTGTTTTATGATTTTTGAATGCCTGGGGTTGGCAATATGGCAACAGCAATTCCACAAGTAAACCATGCTCCCCACATCCCTAAAGATGATAACATTGACAATCCTGATGTAGACTAGATTCGGTTCTGTGTTTGGAAAGAAGCTGGATGATGTTTTCATGTATTACAGTGATAATGAAATATGTTCTACTTCATCAATAACTAGAGAGGATGCTAAATGGTCCTAAATTATTCCTAGGGTAGGAATAAACGTCAGTTTTCAGAATGGAGAGAGGTAAATAGTGATGTTCCCCAGGGGTCTGTACTAGGCCCAGTGCTATTCAACATATTCATAAATGATCTGGAAAAAGGCGTAAACAGTGAGGTGGCAAAATTTGCAGATGATACAAAACTACTCAAGATAGTTAAGTCCCCGGCAGACTGCGAAGAGCTACAAAAGGATCTCTCAAAACTGGTTGGCTGGGCAACAAAATGGCAGATGAAATTCAAAGTAATGCACATTGGAAAACATAATCCCAACTATACATATAAAATGATGGGGTCTAAATTAGCGGTTACCACTCACGAAAGAGATCTTGGAGTCATTGTGGATAGTTCTCTGAAAACATCCACTCAATGTGCAGCGGCAGTCAAAAAAGCGAACAGAATGTTGGGAATCATTAAGAAAGGGATAGATAATAAGACAGCAAATATCATTTTGTCTCTATATAAATCCATGGTACGCCCACATCTTGAATACTGCATGCAGATGTGATCGCCCCATCTCAAAAAAGATATATTGGAATTGGAAAAGGTTCAGAAAACGGCAATGAAAATGATTAGGGGTATGGAACAACTTCCATATGAGGAGAGATTAATAGGACTGGAACATTTTAGCTTCGAAAAGAGATGACTAAGGGGGGATATGATAGAGGTCTAAAAAACCATAACTGGCGTGGAGAAAGCAAATAAGGAAATATTTACTCTTTATAACACAAGAACTCGGGGTCACCAAATGAAATTAAGAGGCAACAGGTTTACAACAAACAAACAAAAGGAAGTATTTCTTCACACAGTGCAGTCAACCCGTGGAACTCTCTGCCAGAGGATGTTGTGAAGGCCAGGACTATAACAGGGTTCAAAAAAGAACTAGATAAATTCATGGAGGATAGATCCATCAATGGCTATTAGCCAGGAGGGGCAGGGACGGTGTCCCTAGCCTCTGTTTGCCAGAAGCTGGGAATGGGCAATAGGGGATGGATCACTTGATTCCCTGTTCTATTCATTCTCTCTGAAGCACCTGGCATTGGCCAATGTCAGAAGACAGGATACTGGGCCAGAGGAACCTTTGGTCTGACCTAGTATGGCCGTTCTTATGTTCTTAAACAGCAACTACTGAAGTTAATAAAAAACCTTTTTAAACCCTCACAATTGGATAACTTGCACCTAGGAGTATTAAAAGAATTGGCTAAGGAAATCTCTGAACCATTATTTTTTAAATGAAGCTTGAAACAATGAATAAGTTCCAGGGGATTGGAGAAAGGCTCCCTTCATGTCAATATTTTAAAAGCGTAAATGGGACGGCTATCAGCTGGCTAGACTGGCATCTTATCCATCCAGGCAAAATCCTGGAAAGGTTGATATGGGACACAATTAGTAAAGAATTAAGGGATGGTATCACAATTAATACCAATCAATATGGTTTTATGGAAAACAGGTATTGGCAGACAAACTGATACTGTTTTTGATGAGATCACAAGTTTGGTTGCTAAAGATAATGTTGTTGACATAATATCCTTAGACTTCTGTAAGGTATGTAGTCCCGGATGAGCACTGTACAAATCAATGTATCCCATATTAAATGGATTAAAAACTGGTTAACCAACCACAAAAAGTAATGGCAGTTATACAATAGCAACAGAGACCAAGCTGGATCCCTTGATGGGCTCCTTTGATCAATACACATTTTAACCTAGCTAAATGCAAGCTCTGACATCTAGGAATATCGAATGTAGGTCACACTCATAGGATTGGGGACTGTATCCTAGAAAAGTGGTGATCTGAAAAGGACGTGGCAATCACACTAGCTAACCAACGGAGCAAGAACTCCCAAGGTGATGTGGTAGCTAAGAGGGAAAATGTGATCACTGGATGCCAAAGCAGGGTAATATTGAGTAAGAGTAAGGAGGTGGTATTAAGTGAGACCATGACTGGATACTGCAACCAACTCTGGGCCTATGGGCCACATTTCAACAGGGATGTTCAGAGATCTGGCCTGCCAGGTGGCCAGGGCAGAGGATGGAGCTAATGGGATCCCCTGGGTATAAATCCAGGGGTTGGGGCCTGTAACAAGGTTGTGTGTTTAAGCAGTTGTAGTGAGTAAGCAGGAGCAGTTGTGTGAGACCCTGGCCAGGAAGCAGAGGGATGGTCATTTCCCGGGCCCAGGGTGGAGTGGATTTCTGCAGAAGCCTGTTTGTTGTATGTTTTTAATGCTGTTCAGAGAAACAGGACTTCGTGTATATTTCTATAAATAAACAGATTGTGTCAAAGATTACTGAGTCCATGTCATGGTCATGGGAGGAGAATTACATTCACAGCCCTAGCAGTTATCTTTCCAGGGCAGAGTGATGCTTGGAAATCTTGCAGGACTGCTGCCTCGGGTATATCTGTTCTGTTGACTAAAGGTTTTTGCAAGTAGCAAGCTCACGCAACATCACTCTGACAGAAGTTTATGGCTCCATCCTGAAGTGCGTAATTTTGAGTATGAATTTATTCTGTAGATTTGATTGTAATTGTGATGTTAGCAGTAGATTTAGTGATTTGCACTTTAGGCAACAGTTTTCCATTGCCTCATAACTCATGGGTTTGCAGAAGACTAATTTTTTAAACACATTTCTATGTATGAAAAAGAATATTGAGAAACTGATAATCTGTCAGTACACCTGGAAACACAGCACAATAAACGATCTTTTCAATCTTGCTACAATGGACAGGACTGCCTTCAGTATGGCCACATTTAATTCAGTGTAACCGCGTTGTCAGAATCTATGGATTCATTTGTTATCCTTGAGTCACCAAAGTCCTTTTTTGTTAAAGTGCCATTAAGAGGATTAGGTATACAAGGTTATGTATAATACCCACAACTGGCTGGTTAAGGCTTCTATTCTGCAAAGCACTTAAGCTCGTGATTATCTTTAAGCTTAAAATCAAGCCTGTGCTTAAGAGCATTGCTGGATTGAGGCCAGAGTGATCAGCGCCTTCCATCAGTGAACCCTTAATTAGCAAGAGTGTATTGATTTAATCTACTTCTCCTCTGAGCTCGCTGTTCATTTCCTTCCACACAGAAGCTTTGAATCCCGGGACACAAGGTCATAAGAACGCTGGAGCTAAAGATGGGGATGTGGAGGGGGGAACAAAGGTGCTATAGTGTGAAGCGTAACAATGATCTGACCTTGTGTTTTCTCATAGACTTGCAAATAATTTAAAGATTCATCTCTATAATAAGGGACATTTTTCTGCAGCTTTAACGAGAGCAGGTGTGCCTGGTTATAGTTACTTATACACAATATAAACATATAATAAAATACATATTATAGACAGCGCTGTTCATTACTAGAAGTGTAACACAACCCGCATCGTTGCTGTGGCCCTGATTCAGTGCAACAGCGATGCACGTGCTTACGTCCCAATAACTTGGCTGGAAAGTTAAGTTAAGCCTAGGCTTAAATGCTTTGCTGAATTCTGACCTCTAAAAATAATGCAGTGAGTTAACCCTATTTCACACTGCCCAGGGTATTTCATAGTGTGGATTCTGTGAGAGATGATAAGCCATCGTCCAGTTAGTGACATTTCACTTGTCTGATGACAAGGTTAAAAGTCAGCAGAGCTAGTCTTTGTAAAAGTCTGCCCAGCCGGACTGACAGCTCCCCTGAAAACAGCTGGAAACGACGAACGTGGAGGAAATATATCTAGCATCCCTGTCACACTGAAACGTGTCTACTTTTTATTTCAGCCCTTTCTGGCTCATAGAGCAAGAGGTTTTATTGGTCCTACAAAACCCAGGATCTAGGCTACTTATATTCCTGAGTGCCATTTGTTGGCACCTTGTCTATTAACTGTTTACATACACTCATTTAAAGAGCTCGCCTATAAAAGTGTGCCCGTGGTGCTGTGGTCACCAATGGAAGAACCAGAAGTCGTCCCAGTTTGGAATTTCCTTGTGACAGTCGCAGGTAAGGAAGCTTTCACTAAGGGTGTCTGAACTTGTGTCACGCAGAGAGAACACCTCAGTCAGCTTACTCAGTGGAATCCTTTGTTAAGGGGTATTGTTTACTTAGCTAATAGCAGGGAAATCAAAGCCAGACGGTTATTACCTTTTCTAAATGATTCTAGTTACTCCCTGGATCACAGAACTCCAACCAAAATGCAAGCAAATCCAAATTTCTAATAACATAAATTCGAGATCACCCTAGAAAATGCATACCATTCTAGTCAAGTCCATATTCTGCTGTAATGATCTGCTGACCCTTCTAATAGTGCCTGTGTAAAGAGAGACAAGCCACTTTCTGAGCCTCCAGAGTTACCTCACAAGGATTCCCACAACGTTCCCACTCCCTCGCCCACCTTAAAGGGCTTTTGCTCATAATTGTCTTTGTAACGAAGTCAACACTGTAAAACTAGGGCTGGGGAAAAAAATTCAGCGGAGCCGTGAGCTGACCTGATGCTTCGCTCACTCCTTCAGCGCAAACCTTTCACGGCGTTTGAGAAATAACGTGGCTCGGGGTGCTTCTGGGCCCCTCTCCTGGGGCAACTCTCCATGGGCTCTTCAACCTGCCATCCGGGCTCCCCCAGCTCCTCCCCTCCCTGCTGTTCCACTCAGAGTTCTGTTTCCTGTCACGTGCATATGCACAGCCAGACACGCGTAGCTTCATAGCCAGGGATCCTGCCACATCGCCCTATTATGTATGTTGCAGCAGCTCCCATAGGCCACCGGCAGAATCAGGCCCCACTGTGCCGGGGGGCAGGAGGGCTTCGAACAAATGAAAAGTCAGTCTCTGACCCAAAAAAGCCTATAGTTGGAGGGCCAGATCCTGCCACCTTTACTCCCGCTACTGCCCGTGGGAGTAAACACTGCTCCACGCGAGCATGGACAGCGGGATCTGCCCCGCGTGCCTGAAGAGCTCATCCCCACAGCGCCCGTCGGCCCCCAACGCTACAGCAAGCAGAGATTTCAGACGGACAGCTCAGCCTCCCATCTCAAAAGTGCGTTGTGTTGCTGAATGGGAGGGGTGCCAGGTGGGCCACTCGCCATGACTCGCCTCCAGAGCCGAGGGGCCGCAGCAACCGCTGCATGGCGCACGGGGCGGACTGATTTTCACCCGCCGGCTCAGTGCAGGGCCCAGCTCTCCCGCTGAGACTCCAGTGGCACTCTGCCGCAGCAAGGCCACCCCCAGAAACCACTCCCACGTCTCTTGCTTTGTAACACTAAGTCCACGGGCACGTTCCCTGCATGGGCTGGTTATGCCAGGGAATGGAGAGAGGTTTTACACCCTGGCAGATTTAGGGAGATCCATTTCCCACTGGCTTAATCAAGATTACAATATACTCATTATTTGCCATTCAGGTGCAGGCGTTTGCCACCAGTTCTGCCCTCCAGCTTCCATAAACCAGGGTAGGAGATAACTCATCCCCTTCTAACTGCAATGTGCAAGCTGGACTCTCTACTGTCCCGCACAGGAGCTGCCAGTTTGTGTAAAAGGGGCCCCCAGCTCGCGCTGGCTCCAGAACACATGTTCTGCACTGAGTCTGATCAGGATAGCCCGCTGTGCCATCTGCATTCTGCTCCCTCTGGGGTGGAAGCCCAATGCAGAGGGACAGCGTAAGACTCATCCATCCCTGAAATCCCTCTTCAGCCAGCAAAGCTTGAATAATTCTGACCCCTAACATGCTTGACCTCTATTGTCTGGTTCCGCACTGCTGACAGACGTCAATACCTGCATCTTTTGGATACTAATGGACCACATTCACTACATGTGGCTTTTCCAAGAAGACGGCTAACTTGTCAAATCAAATGACAGAATGTTAAAGGAAGCTGTATAGAACTTGTTATTGGTACTGTCTAGATACCTGTTATCAAAAGCTCTATTGAGAATCAGACAAACTGACACTAGTGTGCCTTTGTCCTGCAGCACTTGCACCCTGTAACATGCTGCATGGTTCTGAAACAGGTGCACAAAAGCACCCAAGGATTTTAATCTTTGCACTCTGAAGGATTTAAAAGACTGCCACCAAGCCACTCTGGTGCCATCATCCTGCAGCCCTGACCCCTGGTAGAATCATAGAACCACAGGGTAAGAAGGGACCGCAAGGGTCATCTAGTGAGTCTAACCCCCTGCCAAGATGCAGTCATTTTCTTCCTGGCTGTGAGCTGTCGCCCAAAGAACTGAGTGGCCCTATCGGTTCTGGCTGGCTGAATACCGAATACCCCTCACTAACCTGGAATCATGGGCAGGAGTCCCCTGTGAGAGAAAGTGGTACAGAACGAGAAGCTGCAACGTTGCAGGATGTACTCCCGAGAGTTATACAGCACCAGAGGTGGAATAAGGCTCAAATAGATGTTGACGTATGGATGAAGCCCTATTGTTTTAAATAGCACAAAGTGAGAACTCAATGTTCAGAACCAAACAACCACAGGATGTTACCTTCGTGTGATTTTGCCTCCTTAAGGAGACCGCCCCCAATTCACATATATGGACACTACAGAGGTATTTGTAATCTTCTTCCTCTTACACAAGCAGGACAGATTAGAAAAAGGAAGGAGTGGAAAAGTCTGTCATGTGGTTCCAGCGTTCAAATAGCACTCTGATCTTCTTCTACCGCTCTTGTTGTTCCTATTTGGTCTCCTGATTTGGGATGGGAAAGGACTTTTATCACAAAAAGCCCATCATACATCAAGAGGACTATTATCAAAAACATTGTACATCAAAAGGTGAAAATGGATTGGTCACGGATAACAATTGCACTGGGCTGATATCTTCAGCACAGTGGGAGCAGAGGGCTTCTTGCCAGTTTGTTAATAGGAGTGAAGAATGGAAATCAAAGTACTCACAGAGCCTGACAAAATTCAAGCTCTAGTGACAAACTTGTCTAGTCTGTGGACTTCCACATCTGAGAAGTTGTTACAAAACTGGGTATTTTATTGCTATGGATCAATTAACAAATGTTATGAAGTTTGGATACTTTTCTGAGCCTCTTTGATCTACAGACGGAGATGGAATCTCACAAGACTGATTCCCTCATGAAACTTGTCATTTCTGGTTAGGTAGGAAATTTGATGAGAACAGCAGAGTAGCAGCCTCACAACATATTGATATATCCGACACCAGAACGCACTGAGGGGCGTGAAAAAGTGGAATTGTTCCGAGATCTAACGTATAAACCAAAAATGATGAGAGCTCTTGGGTTTAACCTTCAGGCCAGGATGCATGGCCCAGCACAAACTTTTACCCATGGTACACTGTTACCATCTAATACCTGTTGAGCGGCCTGTGTGACAGCCTTCATTCAGACAGGCATTCACATCACACATCTCCCGCCACCTCTTTGTTGACAATCTTGGCACAGAAGCCAGTGGCGGCCCACCCTTCCTCACACCCCTAGACGCGGTCCCTTGAGAAGCGTGTCGAAATACAGTAGTGAGGTAGCCTGGGGAGACTACCCAGATGTTGCACATCCTGCACTACTTCTACAGATGAAAGACAGCCTCAGCTGAGCACCTTCCCCTGCACTGAGTTCACGCACGTTTACATTTTCTAACGAGAGAAGAGGAGAAGTTCACACCACGGTTCCCAGGACACCTCTCTTCATAACAACCTGGAGGGAACCGGCTTGGCTGAGAGGAAGAAAACAGGGGATTAAGCAGTGAAGGTTGTGGAGAGAGGAGGGCAGTAAAGAAATTACTGCACAAGAAGCAAAGAGGAGAGGCAGCGAGCTTGTACCTGAACATTTCCTTCTGCTCTCCATAGTGCCTTTTCTGATTAAAGTTAATTTGCCTAAGTATGCCCCAGGGAGTATGGCAGGGAGATTTCCATTCAGGCAGCCAGCCAGGCTGAGCAGGAGAAAACTTTCTTATGATAATTGGATGCACTGCCAGTAATGCAAAAAAATCCTCTGCTGGGCAGGGGTTTCTGTAACGAGAGAGTGTGAGCGATGGTTCTGGTACTGCATGTCCTTGACTCTTTGCGTAAGTATTAACAGCCTTAATGGCAGCATTCAGTTCCCACTTTGGCACACCCTGGGAAAAATACTTGTGTGCTGCTCAGCTGACCGCATAGAGATTCAGTGGCTACAGCATTGAGGTGGAGGGCCCATGTGCCAATATTCCTGCCTTGAGCCAGTTTCAAGCCACATTTGAATGAAGAATTTATCTGATCACCAGTAGAACCAGTGTTTCCAGGTGTGACATCTGAAGACTTCGGAATGCCCATGTCTAGGCAGATGGTCTGGGACAGTGGAGACCTCTCGCAGACGGAGATGTGTTATGCCCGAAGTTAAGCCTTGCAACAGACCGGGAGTCTAAGCAAGTTCCTGAAATTATCACACAGCATGTTGGCAAATGTTCCGAAGTCCAGGCGACAGGCTAGCTTCCTGCCCCATATTCACGCTGCTGAGATGAGTAGAGAGAGAGAACTGGGCAAGAAATTATCCACCCTGGATAACTGGTGCACTGAGATGTCCTCCTTTGCTCAGACAGCTTCTGGGAGCAGTGGCAGGGGCACTGACAGGACAGACTGGAGAAGAAACGAGGATTGATTCACAGGGTATTGGGGGCGGGTGAGGGGGACTGATAGAATCAGTTCAGGGTGCTCCCCTGGCAATGCTGTGGCTGGCCTGGCCACATCTGTGCTCTAAACCCCAAGGCCACCACCTGGGGTGAGATGGTCAGGGTGGGTCACACTGCACTGCCATCCCTTTCTCACTACAATTCCGTGGAATTTAGGATTTAAAAAATCATCCTGTTTACAAATGTGAATAAATCCAAATGTTGTGGCATGAACATGTCCGCGGTCTACTGAGAAGTTCTTTCCTCTGAGCTAGGCTCTGGGGTGTGACTCACACACTTTATCTGGGTTTCTCTCCAGACTCCCAGACAAGAGAAGGGTAGGAACTAGATTCTGAAAACTAATAGGGTCCAATCTGCAGGTGGAGTAACTGGGTGTAGATCTATTGACTTCAATGGAGTGGTGCCAATTGACACCAGCTGAGGCTCTGGTCCATCAAGCTAGATAAGCAGTAGGTGAAAACCGAGATCAAGGAAACCCAAAACTGGAAACAATTTCTTCCCACCACTGGAGTCTCACGGGACCAGAAGCCCAAGGGCACAAGTCCTGGGTCAAGCCAAGCGGTGTTCAGCACTGGACTCCAGGTAGGAAGACAACGGTGCTTTTACACCATGTTGGTGTTTATGATCCCTAGGGTGCTGGGAGGCTGCTTTGGCCAAGGCATAAGTTAGAGCAGCCTCAGTGCTGCTCTAAGCTATTGCTGCCTCCAATGGTCCCCACGAGACAACTATGGGAGCCAGGGATTTCTTAGCATAGCGTATACTAGTCATGCCCACTTTGTCTCCACCAGTTAGGGCAGATATAAGGCGGCTTTGCAGTGCCAGGATGTGATTTAGGATTTGGCCCAAGATCTCCCTGTTGCAATTCTACTCAGAAAAGTGACTATAAATGGCTGCTGAAGACCCTTCAGTCCTCTGCACTGCAGTCATGTAGGAGCCGGTGGTCTTAAAGCAGGATTTCGGGGAAGCCTGCAATGGGGCAAGGTTAGCGGGACTAGTGTATAAAACTGCTAGTACATGACATATACTGAAATCAAGTATGTGAAGCTGCATGTTCAGCCAGTTAGAAGATCTAGACGTTATATGAGTTAAACACACACTTGATTTTTGTAAAGTGTTTGCAATTCCAGTCTGGCTATTACTTTCCTCTCTAGGGGAAAAAAAGGCCAGTAAAAATAACCAAAGAACTATAACCCCTTTTTTTTCTTTTTTAATTACTATTTCAGCAAGACACATCACTAACTGACAATTTCTTCTTCGGAGCAGTTGAACATCAACTAATAATGCTTCCCCCCCAATCTATACTGTCTAAATACTTTCGATTGCTAGTTTTATGTTGGTTTATTATCCTTTATCCATTTTTGTTTTGCTACAATATGTGCATGTTTTTATTTCTTTTTAACAAACCCCCTAAATGTCAATGACAATGAGGGAATGCACACATATGGTGCTTACTGGAATGGAAAATGCCAAAATACCAGCATAAAAAGTAAATGAAGAATTCATGCATTCTAATTCACATTTAACGTCACAGATCTGTAAACAAAGAAGGCACTAGGATGCTGCATTGACAACATTGTGTTTTATTCAAATTGACAACAGGGCTCATGTAAAATTGAAATGCAGCTAAACACACAACGGAACACTACATGTTTGTTAGGCTCGAACGCTTTGATCAAGCACCTTAAATTCATGTATACGGATCACTACATAACTTGTAAAAACAGCTATTGCACAGGGGTGTGGAAGCAAAGTATCCAATTTAACAAGTGAGACACCCTTATTTTTAATGCTCTGGATAGATCATTAAAGCCTTAAAAATCAGGATGCTTAGACCTAAACAATGAATTATATTTTAAAAAGAAACTTAAAAAACAGCAGCGATGCAGTGTTCTTCATTCTAACCAGGCACACTCGCGCATGTACGATTCCATCTGCACGTGCAACTCCCACCTGCCTACACATACATGCATGTATATTTGCAAACAAAACTTCGGTGGCTATATTTGAAAAAACTGCTACTTAATGAATTATATTTGTGACACTGACAGGCCAGGGGCCAGCACATGCCAAGGCTCCCAGGCCCCACTGAACACAGACAAATGCACATCGAGAAGCCAGTCTGGCTCACCTGCGTGGCAGCATGGTTACAACAGATGTTAAGTTGATAAGAATGTGTTTAGACTTGATGAAATGCTTGTAGGATGGCGCATGTATTGATCTCACTTATAACATCTGTCACCCATGGTATAAAGTTATACCGAGTGTTTGCATTGTAAACCTCTGTAACTGTATAACTCACCCAACAGGAAAGCAGCATTAACTACCGTAACATCCTGGTCCTGCACACAAGAAGGCCCATTGAAACCAAATGGGCCATTGTGAAACATCAAAGGACAAAGACTTTGTTGATTGTCCCCCCTCCCTATCCCACCCAGGAAGAGGAGACAGGTGCCGACACTTGTTCCCTCAGTTTGAACTCTGGGGCAAGGGAATAAAAATGTCTGCCCACAAGGTGCCATCTCACTGTGCTGCTTGGAATTTGAAGAGGGCAGGTGGAAGGTCTGCACGGCTCCCACAACTGCCGGGCTCCCCGGCCAGGCTCCATGCTGGCCTGGCCAGGGGGTGGGGCCTTGCGGGGAAGAGGAGGGGAAGGGGGTGAGGTCTGCTCTGGCAAAAAGTGGATGGGCCAGGCCCCCCTGGGCCCCCAGTTCCGGCACCACCGAGCAAATGACATCAGTGCTCTGGGACCTGCACTGTCCCAGTCAGTCTCTGGGGACACTTCAAGGTGTCTGTTTTAAACTGCACTCCCTAAATGGCCTGGGGACCGCTGATGTGACTGACCCCACCATTCTCCCTCTGGTGCACTGCCACCGTTGTGATCACAGAGGGGGTGATGCCGTATCCCCTTCGATGGGCAGAGAGGGACAGCTGGCCAGGTTTTCTCCCTAAGGGCCTGGGGGCTCTGCACTGCCCTCTCTGCCCGTCCGAAACAGCCCAGCTTTATTGACTCTCAGGGCATGTGGAGGGCCCATTCTTTCCTCCTGACAGAAAAATTAGGGCACCCAGACAGTGCTGTTTTCTGCGCCGAGGGATAAGGATTTTCTGTTCAGAGTTGCTGCTTGACAGACGGGTGAGGCTGACTGAGATGCATTTTGCTTCTGTCACTTTAATAATCTGTCCTGCATCTCAGAGCGCCAGCACGGGCACGTCTTGTTGCTATACACTGAAGTAAAACAGCTAAACACACAGAGACACGGGCCGTGCAGCGCCAGCAGACCAGAAAGAAAACTGGCCCTGAGAGATGCAGGGCACGATGGTACGGGCTGAGTCCGGACTTGGAAACAGGGAACCGTCCCCTGGCAAAGGCATAACACTGATCCGATGCAGAGGGCCTGTATATTATTTCTTTGGTACAACCTTAGTGACGGCTTTGCTACCAGTCCCCATCATCAGAACATTATTGTTTGGTACTGACAGAATTAAAATAATAATGTGACACGCGAGGTGCCGTCCGTGGACAGACACACAGACAGGACAGGATTACACTCTTTGTGATCTCACTTTCCCCTCTGCATCAGGTTGTTACCAGGGTTGTAGCTATTGTTTAAAAAAGTACCTGTTTAAACTATTAAAATTATATTGTTTAACCGTTTAATCGTTAACATGACAGGGGTCAGGGTCTGGGTCCAGGGCTGCCGCCTGGCCCCACACAACGGGTCAGGGTCCAGGGCTGCTGCCAATCTGTTTTAAACTTTAACTGTAATATATTAATGGTCAGACTAATACTTATCGATTAACCATTTAACCGTTTAATATTTTACGCTAGAGCACAGCTCCTCTCTTTGAAAAATCAAGTGAAATGGATTCCTGCTGCCCATCCTGGCCCCAAAGGGTAGGCTCGGCCTATCAGGGACCCAGATGAAACACCATGTATTTACCCTTCCGTGACCTCTCCCAGCAGCCGCTCAAAGGAGAAATTCATCAGGGACCAGCAGCCCCACAATATTAGCACAAAGAAGTTCATAAGCAGCTTTCACCCAACCAACTTCCAGTGAAACCATTCGGTGTCTACAAAGTGACTCTGCTCCTGCAAAGACTGAAGCACGTGCTTAACTTCCTGCACTGGGAGCAGTCCCATTGACAGAACTTGCTGTTACTCACACGGCATATGCACATTTCGGCCTGTGCTTAAGTCTTTGCAGGATCAGGCCCTAAGCGGACGGTGAGTACATTTAAGGTTTGAGCTGAATGCTTCCTACTCATGTAGCGTTAGATCAGCTGTTCTGGACACACTGCCATATAATGTCAGCTGGATAGCTGCCTGCACTGTGTGGAGTTGTTCGGTATTGCTAAGCAGCCGTTGCACTGCAGTGTTGGGGAAGTGCTTCCCCGTCCATACTCTGCCGTCAGTAAGGATAAGTCTACACGGCAAAGAAGTGGTGTGTTCTTAACTTGGGTTAGCCAATGTGGGTTAAAATAGCAGTGGAGACAAGGCAACTCGGGCTAGCAGTTAAGAACGCACCTTTTGTGCACTGCAGACATACGCTAATGCTTGTAGTGTATTTTGGGAGCCATCTAGAGGAGAGGCGCTTTGTTAGGATCATGGTACGATGAGCAGCCATTATTATGCAGAGGAAGAGCGGAGAGAACTGGAGATGTCAGAGCAAACCTGCAGTGCTCTGCACGAAATCTTGGCCTCGCTGACATCAACAGCGACACTCTGATTGACTTCATTGGGCTCTGGGGTTTCACCCTGTGTGCTTCTCAGGCAAGCATCCCTTTCCCCACCTACATAGCGCACAGCAAATCCATCACCAGGGGCTGTAATGGGCTGCAGCCTTTTACTACTGCTGGAAACCAAAGAGGTAGCAAAGCGCATCTTACCTTTAGAAAAGAAGCTCACTGGTGTCCTCTACCCTCTAAGGTCTTTTCTTCTGAGGTAGAAAAACAGAGCTCTCTCTTTTCTGCTTAACACGCCTCTTTAATCTGAACATGGATCCATGCTCCTGCACAGCATTTTCCAGTTTCACACAACCTTGTTTGGGCTTTTCTGCTACCAGTGCCATTGGTTAAGAAAGTTAGCCGCCCCACAGAGCAAATTGCAAGACCCTGCCGCAGCCGTCTGCCACAATCATGGCTCTCTGAGAACAGCAAAGCTCAGGCAGTGAGTCTTTCAGACTGGCAGTACCCTGCGGTCCTCAGAATATCTAACGGGGCCAGATGCAGCTGGATTGTTCAGCCCCACGCTCTATTGTCCACAGATTGCACCTGAACCGAAGGCACTGCACTAGTTTCCAATTGTCAGAGACACGTGGCTACATTCAGACCTCGGGCTGCGCACGTGCGAAAAGCCAGGGCCAGTTGGGGAATGGTACGGCACACTGTTTGCCCTGCTCTGAAGCCTGTGGAACCCACTGCCATTGGGTTCTCCATCGGCCACAGCCATGGAAGGGGATTTCAGAGGCAGAGCTTATGGCAACGGGGTGCGATCCTCCTTATTCCCTCAGGCACCTGCTGTGACTGACCATGCTGTGCTGGCCCAAGCCATCGCCATGGACGGCTGCACGGGGCAGCGCTCTCGTTCTGGCAGCAGCCTGGTTTCAGGTCCATGTGAACACGGAGGGAACGCAGACAGCACAAAGCGGCTAGGGGGTTGGCTCAGGCCCCTCTGATATTTCTGGCATTTTTGCTCCTGATCTTTAGCTGCACACATTGACCCAAATTCTGCTCTGCGATGTTTACATAGAGCACCAATTGACATTTTTTGGGGGGAAAAACCCTGTTATTCAATGAAACATAACACAACAAGGTAACACAACGGAGCAGACATCAGATAGATCTGCAACCACAGAATACATCTGAGATCAATGAACAGTTCAGCAATTCTGGGAAAACATCCATATAAACCTTCCCCAATGAAAAGCCATTACCGCAAGGAATGCCAAAAACATCTCTCTAGAAGCTTATCCCACCAAGCATATTTAATCAGGTGGGCTTTGTTGATTTAATGGTCTTAATTGCACAGGGAGGTTACCCCGACAGATCAGAGAGTACAAGAATAGGAGAGAACAAACGAAACACCATCAGTGCACAGAAAAGAAAGACACACACAAAAGAAATAACAAGACAGGCGCTCACATAGCAACGAGTAGCCGCTCTGCATCTGCACCTGACAGCAAAATATGGCCTGCAGAGTCCAGTAAACTCATTGCTCTATGAGGCAGGTTACAACTGGATGATCGGGATCGCTAGAGTAGCCAGGGACTGGCACGAAACCACTGGGCCAAAACCACTACCCATTCAATAGCTCGTCTTAGAATGATGTTCCCTGCACGCCCTTCTTCTTTAAAGCAGCTGTTAATTGCCGAGGGGGGAAGTCTGGCCTCTTGCTGAAGGCCATCCATTGTGTGTGTCCTCAAGCCACCCCCACCTCCAGGCAGAGAGAACTAGCAACCACCCTCCTCCGTCAGCAGAGATCAGCTGATCCACCCGTCACGTCCCCTACAGGTGAGAAGCATGCT
Organism: Trachemys scripta elegans; assembly: GCF_013100865.1. NCBI lineage: Eukaryota > Metazoa > Chordata > Testudines > Emydidae > Trachemys > Trachemys scripta. The sequence goes on along the minus strand of NC_048306.1, from coordinate 1,808,430 downwards.
GGGGCCGGCGGCTGCCGCTCGGCAGGGTTAGAGCAGCTCCCGTCCCACTCCGGCTCTGCAGATCTTCCCGTCTTGCACCTGTGTTCTGGGGACTAGACCTGACCTATTTACACTGCTTAGAGGGCATTTGCTGCTAGAGCAAAAGCTTGAAAACAGGATTGTTGCAATGTCTGGTTTCCCTGCTTTCGCCCAGGGTTGGTGGAGCCAAAGGAAGGGGGAAGGGGTCTTGCTGGTGAGGAAATTAGTCTACTTTGGGGTCTTTGCTCTGCCTGATTCAGAGCAAAGCTTTTCATCCCAGATGATGCTGAATCAGGCAGAGAAGGGACTTGAACCTAGGGCTCCCGCAACCCAGCCCAGCGCCCTGACCGCAAGGCTACATAGAATATATGTTGTAGTTCCTCTTCTCTGCCCCCTCTCTCTCCCCTTTCCCCCAGTCAACAAACACCTCACTGAAACTGCTGTGTCTTTGCAAAACATTTCAAATATGTCACCTGTTTCATTTCTGTAGAAGTATTCCAACTGGCTCTATTTGCCACCACTTCCTCCGTCATGGAAGCCGTTGTACTTGAGGCACATACATTTCCAATGAAGGAGACACTCCAGTGTGCAGCACTCAATGGATTGTTCAGTAGAGTTAGTAAAAACTGATGCTTGACCAGCAGAACAGCATGGGGAAATGTCTGCAGAGGTTACTAACTTCCAGCCCGCATACCGAAGGAGAATGACAACAATGATCATTCTCAAAAGAAAGGGCAGAGAAAGGTGCTCCTCGTGCAATATAAGCCTGATTCCTTTAATTAAAATTAACGAAGCCTTACCAGAAGTCCAGAAGGGAGAATTGCATGTTGATTACAACCAGTCGTTTATGTCCAGTTAACACATCTTGCCTTACGCAACAGATGGCAAATTAGGTCAGATTTATATCAATGTATTAGTAAGATCCCCTGGTACTTGGGGTTGTTTATGTCGTTGTGTTCATGTTCCATCTTGCTTGCTCTGACATTGGACTCTGCTTATTATACACAGCAGAGAAACTGCTCTGGAATGGGGCCGAACAGGAGTAAGTCCTGCCTGCACTGATTAAACCAGAGATTCAAGCCATGCTGCCAACACAAACCAGCTGGGAGTGTTAGCACAGACAACACTCTATGATCCACTGCATGTCTGATTCGTTACAAGAATGGCTGAAGCGTCTATGTAAACGTCGCAGAGTAAGAGGGCTATTCTCCCACCTTTTCTATGGGATATGGACAGTCTGAATCCCTACATGATACAACACTTTGGGCTCCACTCAGCTACCAAACTCCCAGCAAGCCACGCGACTGCCCTGTTTTGACAGCTTGAACCATTCCCCTAGGGCCGCAGTGACTGTCCTACCCCTCCTGCACTGATAAAGCTGCTTCACACTGCAGACCCACAAAGGGGCTGTTGCTTTTGTCTGCTCCCAATAAGTTCTGCTAAAGGACGAATGGGTTTTGGTCTGTGGAGCGCGAGGAGGGCTTCTGTGCAGAAAATTTACAGTGGGCCTTGAAAGAGAAATCTGGAGACATTTACCAAGAAATCCAAGGCTCCAGGGAAATCTGCATTTTTGCAGGGAGGATGCTTAAAAAAGAGTGACAATCTGTATCAAACCGTCCCTAGCAACTGCAGCCACGCACAGAACGTTTCTCAGTGAGTGAGAAAGCACATTAGGCACCGGAGCCAGTGCCTGACCCGGGCAAAGCATCGGTGACAAGTCTAACATCTGGTGCTTTGATAATGGCATCTGCTCATAGAGAGACAGTGCACAGCCTTGGGGGGATGGTGCTGCTGGTGAGAGATGCTGCTCTGCGGCGCTCCCCACTCCTGTCAGCCTGGGGCTGAGACACCAAGCTAGAGGGGCTCCTTAAACATAGGCAGCTCCATCCATCCAGTAAGCAATCCTAGAGGCAGACCCTAGACGAGGCCCGGGAGCTCGGCTAATCAACCAGCAGCACACAGTCCCTCATCCTGCCACACCTGCCTCTCCAGGACACTGCTTTCTAAGCCCTAACTGAAATGGCTTTCCATCCCTTGGATTGTTTCAGAAGGTGCAGCTCGAGGGGACATGGAGAGAACGGAAGCCTCGGGTTGCAAGCCTGATGCTATCTTTTCTTCCTAGGCCAGAATCTCAAGCTCATGCCAATGATGTTGCTTGTATCTTGCATTCTGTTATCGATAACCCACCAGCAGCTCTTCACAGAGAAGCCTGGAGATTTCCACTCCCTCCCTGTGCGCCGCTCTCACCTCACCTTTCCCCTCTTGCAGTCTCAAGCCGACTAGGAAAACCCCAGACCTAACCCTATAGAAGAAAGAGCAGCACGTGAAAATCACTAGTGTCAAAGGGCCGGGTAGGTATCCAGATGACAGGTGCAATCAGGATGGTGACTTCTGCCGATATGACATTCGACCCAAGGAAACAAACACAGGACCACAGGAGGCTCCAAAGCTATACGTATGCTGGGAGATCCCAGCCAGGTTAGACACATTACATGATTTGACTGCAGCCCTAGTTATGGGGAGTAGATTTAATGCAATCATGTGTATCCTTTGTCAGGTTTCCTGTAATATTCTTGGTTCTCTTTGGATTTTGGTGTGTGTACAGCACGAGGGGAATAGAACATAGGAAATAGAGTATGAGAAGAAACAGGAGAATTCTGTCGAAACCAGAAACCACTGTGGTGAGGCTAAGAGCTTTATTTCAAAGCGCATTGTATCACCTGTTAGTTACCCATTCTGCACTAGCCACAAGGCCTGTCTGCACTGTGATAATCCAGTACTAGGAACTAAACAAAACGATTAAAAATTAACAGAAAGGAGGCAAAAATATGGAGCTGATAACCTCACAGACAGAGTCAGACATGAAATATCAGAGAAATCAACGTGGCCTGCATGACACCACCTTCCTGTAGAACACGTAGAAGCTAAAGGCTTGTATTTCATAATCAATATATTTTCAGAAGTGTTCGGTACTAAGGAAACGTGATTGGCTTTAGCGATGGTGGGAAGCACCCACAGCATAACTCCTCCCGCCCCCAGCTACATTTATACTCCCCTAATCAACCATATATCATTTCAGTTCCTTCAGTCCTGGTGCTTGGCTACCAGTTTCCCCGGACCATTTAGCCACCTACAGATGCAGATAGATGCCTACTAGGATTTTCAAAAATGCCTATGCAGGGTAGGTCCCTTTTGGAGTGGTTACAGAGTTCCTGGTTATCACAGAGGACCAGGATTTGGGGGGGGGGGAGGACTTAAAAAACAGAGGGGACTTCCTGGTCAGGGAGCTCTCTGGTTGCTGCATAAGGCATGGCCCTTTGTGTTTATATCCTTACATTGCATGGTGTTAACCGTGGGATCTGAACCCAGACCTCCGGAGATCACGATCTGAGTCTGGAAGACTGATCAGACCCCATCAAAGACTTGCTCATTAGCATACAGTTCAGGACTATTGAAATTCAACTGATCAGGGAACATAGTAATCAATAGTTTTAAGGAATTTTAAGTTTATTTTGCACTGAACACACACACACACACACACACACTTGGTTTATAATTTAAGCTTTAATCGTTTATTATGAAGAAAGGGAGCTGTGGAGTGGTTAGAGAGTTCCTGGTTCTCTACAGTTACCAGAGAGGACCATGCTGCACTGCAAGGGGAACTTAATAAACATGGACTTCCTGCTCAAGAAGCTCCCTAATTGCTCCTTAAGCAACTAACCCTAACCCTAATTGCTCCTTAAGGCATCACTCTTTTTATGTCCTCACGCTATGTAACTCCTATTGATTTCAATGGGAGTTAGACAACGAGGCTCTTCTGAAAATCCCACTAGGCACCTATGTGCATCTTTAGGCACCTACATAGATTTTAAAACCTGCCCTTATCACCCAGTGCTTAATAGGAGGGGGATAAATGTCCACATGGCTACTTAGTATTTGCTGTGACCTTGAACATGATTTAAAGCTTGGGCCCCAGATAGGAAAGCGTTCTTATTACCTCACAGCACTACCAAACTGCCAAATCATCTGTACCAACAGATGATATTTCCCAGTTTAAACCCATTTGGCACACAAAGCATAGGAACTAATGGACAATTCCAGCACGGCACAGATGTAATAACGTTCTGAATTAGGACAGGGGTTGCTCAATATATGTTTTAATAATCTGGGAAAAAAGAGTGAACAGTGAGGTGGCAAATTTTCCGATTAGCCAGAATTATTTAGGATACTCAACACTAGAGAAGACTGTGAGTGTGAGTGAGTGGTATAGCCACAGATAAACTTGACTGGTGATGAATGCAAACTAATGCACGTTGCAAGGGATAATCTGAACTATTCCTACGCATTGCTGGGTTCTAAACTAACTGCAACCACTCAGGAAAATGGTGTCACTGTAGACTGTTCAGGGTGTAGCAGTGGTTAAAAAACTGTCCAGATGCATATAGAACGGGATGGCAAAAAAATACTGAAACTATTACAATTCCATTATAGAAATGAATGGTACAACGAACAGCAAAACTGTGTTCAGTTCTGGTCAACCCATCCCAAAAATGATATAGTAGAAGCAAACAGGGTGTAGAGATGGATGACAAAAATTATTAGAGACCTTGACCAACTTCCACATAGGAAAGACTGAAAAGATGAGGACTTTTTTTGCTTACAGAGGAGATGATGATGAGGGAACATCACAAATCATATAATGTCATGAATGGTACAAAGAAGGTAAACCAGGCACTTCTATTCACCCTTTCTGATTGCACAAGGATAAAGGGACATCCAATTAAATTGAAAGGCAGCACTAAAACTGAGCTAAACTAAACTTAAAACTGATAAAAAGAAACAAACACATACTTACCTGTGGAACTCCCTGCTACAAGATATAGCTAAAGCTAAGAATTTAGCGGGATTCATAATAGGATTGGCCATTTATAAGCAACTGGATGTGGTGGTGATGGGAGCGACAGAAAACCCTGAGACAGACAGACAGACAGATAATCCAAGGGATATGGATCGTCATGGCACTAACCGATGGAGTTTCAGAGGAAACACCTCCCCAGGTAGGTTATTTCATTATTCCCTAACTGTTTAGTACAGGGGATTCTAACAACTTGCTCTGGACACTGTCAGAAGCAGGATAATGGACTACTACATGGCCCTAATCTGGTCTGGTAATAGATTAACTTTCCTCAGTCTCCTCATTGCTAAGACTTTGGTTTGCTGTATTTGTCAGATGCTCCAGCCACGGCAGCATGTAGGACTTTGGAGACTTTTCCTCTCTGACTTTTCTTGGCTCTTTCTCCAAGGCATTAATCATTCAGCGCACTTAACATTGCCGTTTTATTCAACAGTGGAAGAGAACCATCTTCTCCCCCGATTCCTGTGGTATCATTTCTAGAAGGGAGAAGCAAATGGGGGGAGTCCCTGTAGGAATCTGTGGCCTGTACTTCAGCTTCTAGAGCTGTCTCCACAGTGCCTCTTCTTTCTAAACGCAGAGCCAAATTCTTCCCTCAGATCATTTACCTCACGGGTAGCTCAGTGTGTGAGCTGAGAGCACTTTGGCTCTAAGTGCTGGTGGGGACCTGGGACTGGTACAGCGTCACATTTGTTGCCTTGTAAATGCACCTTATTTTGCCCCAGTTAGGCACGTGTGATTTTGGGGCTGGAGAGTGACTCACGGATGCTGTATGAGGCTTGCCCGTCTGACCACTCATTTATTATGTGCTCCTGTTTTCTAGAGCAGGAGTGGATGGGCTGCTGCTATTTTCCATTCTTCTCACCACTGGTCTCTTCCCAGCCTGTGCCCTGGAAGCATCGTGCCTTTTTCCTTGCGCTGCTCACCGTGGTGGTTTATTTAGGTCACACTGGAAGCTGTTCCACTCTCTCACCCCAGTTTTTGTTTTATCAACTGAGGTGGCATTTGAATATCACCTTGATTCTTATTATCACCTTCTTCAGCTACTGGTGCTCCGTGCCCATGTTCACTCCTACATTGCTTAGACCCTGCAAATTTAGTCTTTACTAGGGCTGTCTGAAATAGCCTCAGAATTAGCTATACCATTTTGGCATGTTCACCCAAAACAGTAAACATTTTTCATTCTAATCTGGATGTTTTCACACAGAAAAAAAATTAACCATACTTTCTGCAGGCATAAAATTGTCTCTTCACTACAAAAATCCATGTCTCCTACAAAACTGCCCATTTTTAAGGATTTCTGCAATGATTCATAACTACATGGTTTTCACTATCAAGGCAGTGTTCACTGACAAAAATGGAAACTGTTCCCCAAATCAAATTCACAGATGTTTATGACTGTATCAGGTAGTTCTGAATGTTTGTCTTCTACCTCCTGCATCATGTCATTGCCTTGTAAGGGCATTGCCTTAGCGGGATTAGATTTTACCTTTCTCGCGATGCTAACCACGTTAATATTTAATACCTCACCGGGCCCTGGTGAGGAGTAATTAGTAAAGGACTGTGCAGCACGATGAAAACACCAGGTGCTACATGTGATAAATATTCATATCAAAATTCCTCATACTTCCAGCACACCCAGTGACGCCTGTTGAGTCCCTCAGGATCCAGCCCTAGTGCTATTTTACTCCTATTTCCTCCTGACCCTATTTTTACTTGTTCTCACTCCAGAGCCATGATACCCAGCTGAGCCTGTAGACCCCACAACATTGCTCTCCTTGCTGTATAACTGTCTCTTTGACATCCAGGTTTTGACGTCTCTAAACTTCCATAGACCAAATGTCTACCAGCTGGAGTAAGCATAGCTTGCTGGCTTGCAGGCGGAAATTTCACTGTTCATTTTTTTGAGAATCATTCTCTTTGACCTGCACTTGACACTCATGGCTGAAACCTCCGGCTCATTTTATTGTATTAAATTGTATGGACACACCAAAGTGTTTCATACTGTTACTTTTTCCTACACTCTTCACACACACAATTCTGACCCACACGTTCAAGGCTGGCTAGCCACAGTTAATACTACATATAATGGCTAGAGTAATTACTGTAAATAATCAGTGAATTCACATGGGGTATAGCCCCTGCTGTTTAGCCAGCATGTTGTTCTGTGCTGCTGTTTCAGAAAATGTCAAGCGTCCTCAAGGTCTGTGATCCATGTTAGCACAGCTGGAAGATATTTGCATATGCAAAACATGGAGACATCTAGGTAAGGTATTCCAGCTGTAATGTATTGCTTCTTTATTTAATGTGTCCCATCACTTGCCTTTTGGGGCTGTTTCCCTGGGGTGAAAAGGGGATTATGGGGCTGCACCTACCTTCTCAGGCATTACATTAGTTCTTTAATGCCAAGTAACTCAGCTAGTCTTGCCCGACCCTGTCTACCAGCAGGGTTTCCATCCTGAGTAGCCAATGCCACGATAGAACGAGCGAGACAAGGTCAGGCAAAACTCGGTGGTTGAATGGGTTGCTCGATCCAAGAACTGTTTCTAATTTCTTCTTTCTGCTTAGGGAACACACAGATAAATCTGCCTCAAGTGCCAGGAGCATCTACATGTCACCATGTAAATAATGATGATAATTACAGCTCATCATCATCATCATCTGGTTGCTCCAGCAGTTGGTGCTAACACACACTGCGTCTAATACTAGTCCTCCTGGAAGCTGCATACAAGACATCACGTTTATATTGTCTCCTAAAACCCAAGGAAGAGCTCTAAAATGTGGACTCCTGTAGTCACAGTACAGTGTGCTGGTCACTGCTCTCAGGCCACCTGCTAGTAACAATTGGTCCCCAGTTGGTTTGGATTTATCAGAGCCAAAGGTATCTTTCCTTTCTCTTGGCGTTTGTGACAACTTTCCCAGTTATTTATACTAGGAATAATTCCTGTGATAGTTGGCTTAATCCTAGGGACAAGAATGCATTCAGATACACAACACTTCTTTCTTTCTTGTAATTACCAGACACAATAGTCACCTAGCAATGTTGTATTTTTCCCAAGCTAATGCTAGTCAATGAGGATCTCCATCAATTATCAAAAGCCACAATGCACGCAGAGCAGCTGATGCCCTCACAGTTTAGTTTGATATCTATTAGCTACAAGATCACAAATTTGTCCATCAAGACTAAACAAAGTGTTAATTTCTCATCTACTTTCCCCCCTCTACATATTTATTAATTAGCATACTAATTTATTTAGTCCTTTAGGAATTACATGCCACAGCAGACATTCTAGGCTGTCAAAGAGAACTTGTCTATTAGTCCAAGACATGCAAGAAGGGCTAATAGATAAATATGTCAGAGCACTGACTAATTGGCAAAAGGTCAGGCTTGATACATCCTGCCACCACTTCTTTTGTAATCCGTTTTTGATACTGACAACTTCATATTTTTTAGAAATAAAATCTATGCAAAAGCCTTTGGAGAGTGTCTATTCAATTTCCCAGATATGCCTGAAGTGAAATGTGCTTAATCTACTTCGTTAGATGAAAATTGAGGAAATGGACCTACTCTGCAAACTAAAATGTATCACTGGCTCTGAGAGAGTTGATGTGGAAATCCATAAGTAACTTTAATTTCTCATGTACTGAATATCTTATTTCAGGTGTTGTTTGGGGTCCCTTCCCGATTACCTACATCAAAAATCATTTGACAGATTTAGAACAGCTCTATTATCAGCTTTGAATGAACCCCTGGCTGTATTTGCCACAGATGCCCCCTGTAAACTCTGCACAAGTGGAAAATGCACACTTCAGAGATATACACATGACACTATTGAGGCTTGGCAATCATGTCTTAAAGCAGCATTATGCTCCTAAGGTAGAACTGCCCTTCAGTCCATGGACACGACTCCAAGTTATCAGAAGCACTGCACAAGAATTGAATGTGGTGTATTAGAACCACAGGTAGTATATCTCCCGGCTCCCTAGCACTAGGCTGTATGCTACCTTCTGCCATGTAGAACGTAAAACCTACCCAAGTGTTTGTACGTTTATCCATTGAAATAAATCCTCAGGGCTGGGTTTCCTTTCAGGAAGTCGGGGTCATGCAGAAGAAGGACGTTCTGTGGCCAAGGCTGGCAAAAGGGGCAATTGGACAGACTAGCACAGAACTACTGAGAAAATACATTCCAGCACCTTGTGCCTTTGCTTCCTTATGTTCTCACTTAACTGACACGTTAAAATAACACAGCTAAAATACAGTACAGAGAATGGACAGCTTGCATCTGTTGTGGGAAAGGAAGAGCTGTTTAAAGGGAAAACTGCCGGGACTAGGTATAGTATCCTAGAGCTAAACAAATATATAGTAAATCAGACTGTCTAGATCTGTATGTATCTGCACTAGCGGGGATTGGATGAAGCCCCCTGCACCCTTTCTCCATTGAACATTGGTATTTCTGGGACAATAGAGACTGCATCCCAACTACGCTTGTTTTCATTTTGCAAAAGCAATACCCGGCTGACAACCCAAGAACAGGGCTGCATGGCCCATCTTGGATCCTATACACTGCAGGCAAACTTTCTCCAAGCCTGTGCAACTGTTTCATTAGCTTCACAACTGGGTGAAATTCACCCCTTTGCAAGGGACCAACACAAAACGTATGCACCAAATAAGCCCTATGAAGCTTAGTATTGTGTGATAATGCACTCCACGTAAGTAGGGAGGTAGAGAGGAGAAATTTCATCCCTGAATAATGCTGTATCACTCAATGAGAGTGATTTCCTCATACGTCCCAGCAGAAAGTCCCATCTGATGCAGTCACTGAAAGGAATATATATCCATTATTATTAGGCATCATTTTCTTTATTTATATGGTGCCACTGTTATGGGGTCTGGCTCTTTACAGACAGATAAAAGACAAGCATCCTGCTGCTACGTTAAAACAGCAAACATCACCCCGGACAGGAGCGGGAGCAGGGTAGGGTAGAACAGAGGTGTGGGGAGGATGCACTGGAGAGGCAGGAGACTTCAAAAAACCTTTTGCCCAGTGTGATAAGTGCTGGTTTTCAAAGGGTTGGCCAGCATAACAATGGTTTAATCACTCTTAAATTAATTCCCCTTCAGTCAAAGCTTCAGCCAGCTCAATGTAAAGGTCTGTTCAAAGGGCATGGAGGTCCCAGAGCGAACAAGTGGTCAGGTTGCATTAAGAAAGGTCTAGTGAATTACCCACTGGATGAGTGAACGTCCTCACTTGGAATGTTGGGCTCATTTCTGGTGACCCTGTTTCAAAAAGGATATCACAGGAATGGCAAAGCTCTGGAGAAGTGGACATAAAATAAATCAGAAGCCTGGAAAGCTTGGGCTGTGCACTTTAAAGAAGAGATATATGAGAGGAAATCTGACAGAGGCATATACAATAATGCCTGTTCTAGAAGAAATCAATAGGACATTGCAATTGACCCAGGAGGAACCACTCAATGAAATTAAAAGGCAACACATTTAAAACTGAGAACAGGAAATAAATTTTACCCAATGCATAATTAGCCTGTAGCACTCGTCGCCACTAGATATTATTGAGGCCAAGAGTTCAGCAGGATTTAAAAAAATAGAGGATTAAGCATTTATAAAAGTAATAAATTGTAGCTACGCTAGCTGGGATGAAAATGGCATCAGCCGACCTCTGACTGCTGGGGTTAAGAAGAAACTCCCCCGACCTCCAGGTTACAACGTAATTGTTCATTGTGGCAGCGTAATACCTCCTCCCAAAGGCGCCTGGTGGTACCTACTGTGGGAGAGAGCACACTGGCCTAGACGGGCCATTGGCCAGATCCACGCTGACAATTAAGGTGCAGAGTTACAGAATGTTTGGTACGGGTAAGACGCAATCCATCAGTGCCAGGAAGTTGAAAGCAAAGGTTTCCAGGCCATCTTTAACTATCCAACCCCCTTTGGTGCTTACAGAAATGTATTTCAGGAGCTGAGCGCACTGTGAGATCTTACTGTATGAATGATACATATTCCCATTTCAAAGCCCAACAGCATGCGCTGAGGTCAGAGTGATGAACATCCTGTCTTCGGCGGTTTCCAGAAAATCTTTTCATGTTATTTTAACACTGAACATTTGTTTCAGATGCTTCAGACAGAATTGCCCAGATCTTCCCCCTTCCCTCCTCCCCCACAGCCTTTCCAAGTCTGCAAAGGTTTGCTATCGAGCTCAAAGTTTTCATCCACCTTTCGTAATGACTCAGAAAAGAAAAGGAGAGGAAGAAGAAGAGGGGTGCAGTGATAATAAAACGGAACAGAAGGAAATGTGGAGCAGTACAAAATGAGAGCCAATGTTACAGAGCTGGAGTTTGCTGGTAAGTTTTTCAGGAAGGAAATGCTCACCTCCTATCCTTGACTTTAAAGGTTATATACCTGACTTTAATGTCCTCATGTCAAATAATAACAACTCAAATTAAGGAAGTTTGTTCCATTTCACTGCACCTGGAGATACAATTTTCAGCCTTCATTTTTCTAAATTAGTTAAGCTGCACTCGCAAGCAGCTGCATGTGCTAGATCTGCTCTAGGAATTAATTTGGGGAAGTTCTCCAGCCAGTGCCACGCAGGTCAGACTAGATGATCACAAGGCTTCCTTCTAGCCTTGGAATCTATGAATCTGATGCACAAGTGCTGCAAAAAAAATGGGTGTTATCTGGCTTGTTAATGCCAAGTAGATGTTTTCTGACTCTCTGAATCATATGCCTTTACAATTAAAGGCTGTTATATAAATGGAATTTGAATGATCACACATTGAGATAGCAACTTCGCAGCTACAGAAAACAGATTGAGGGCCAAATGCATTTCTAGTGCAACTCCACAGAAATCACTGGAGAGACCCCAGGGACAAATTGCTCCTGACTGAAAAGGAACATACTTGCCAAGACATACCCTGAGAAAAGATCACCAGTGGGTTTATCTAATCAGGCATCTTATTACCTTTCAGTAGTTGCTGATGCTCTCTTTTTATAATGCCCTGTAGGGGAGCTGTGCTACACTCGGTTACAAAACAACATTCCCCCAGCTCACAGGGTGCAGAGGCCCCATTTGAACACAGCAAGAGGGGAGTTTCCTCCTGTAGTAAGGATACAGGTTGAGACAAAAGTCCCAACCAGGCATTCTGAGGAAAGCTGGGGTCTCCATGAAAGCAGTTTCCTGATGGCTGGAGGCAGAAGAACCTCTGCAGGAGCACTGTTCTATTGCTGGCTTTTAGAGGATGGGTTTGTTTTTTTCTGTTTACTCCCACAGTCTACACCATGCAGTATACGGTATCCTTAAGAATAAAGTCTCCGGGGGGAAATCTTGTTGGATAAAAAAAGAAAGAAAAAAAAGAAACCTTGTGTTGAGGTTGATCTTCCGCCTAAACCTACCTAATCCCTGCCTCCAAGACCTCAGGAATACTAAAGTGAAAATTGTGAAACACGGAGCGTGTGAGGCTGAGGTTTGTGCCAGGGGCTGGATGCGCTTGTGGGTGCATATGGCACACTGGGACCGCGATGGAGCAAACTGCTATCTTCTTCTCCAGAACAAGCTTTCATTTGATTACAAAGGGTAAGTCTCCAATTGTTATGGTTGCAAAGAAAACCTCAGAAATGTGCATCAAGCATACCCAAGGCAGAGACCTCTAGCTGAGTCTGCAGAGAGCTCGGCGCAGTCACTCTGAGACGTGCAAACTGCCCTGTTCACCTCACTGAGGGGTGAACTCAGACGCCCAGACGGAATGATTTAAATGTGAACAATATTGTTAACTCTTTCGTTCCTCGTGTGAGATTGGAGGGGGAGGGTCGCTGTGAACAAGGGCGCGTTTCGGTACCACACGTGGGTGGCCTTTGGGAGATGGCGGCAGTTATGGTTTTTATCCTGGGCCAAGAAGGAGCGGAGCCGAAGGAGCCTGTCAGAGCCCATGGGAACATTCAAGTAGCAACAAGGGCAGTCAAGCCCAGGGAGCCCAGTGGAGCTCCACAAGCTCACACAGGCACTGTTTGAACAACCTACCCTAAGCAGCGTCTTGTTTGGGTGACACGTGTGGGTGGGGCTTGTTTGGAGGGCGGAGCTTGGGCGAGCATCCCTTCCGTGCTGCCTCCCTGACCCCTACCTTGTGCGCAAGACAAGCGAGATGCTTTCTGTAGATCGCAGCCAGATTCTAAGCACTGGTGGCTGCATAACTGGAAACAGGTCGTCTGAGGTAAGCCAAGTTCTAGGCTGCAGTTACAATCTCATGCTCCTCAGTGGCTGTGTCAAGATCAGACTCTAAACTCCACTTTACCCAGCACACACCACAGGCGTCCATCTCACCCGTCTTCTGCACCAAGCACCTCATTTGCCTTCTGAGTCACAGATTCCACGTCTCTGTTTTTCACTGCTGTACTTCTATGGTCTTGGAGATGAAATTAGGCAGGTTTGGTCCTGAGAGCTCCTTTTAGCTCTGGGAAATGTCTGAGATTCTGGGTAAACAAAGGTGGAGTCTGTGCCAAAGACCATGGCTCCGAAAATGCTATCGATGGGAGAAAAAAGTTGTCTCTAGGTATCTCAGACTAAATGCCCAAGCTACGGGCGAAAGAGGAAAATACTTTTTAAATTCTAAACCTGAATGGATCTGTGGTTCAATAAAAGCTTTAGTCAGTGGGGCCAGACAGTTGTATTGTGCTCAGAGTTTTGCATTAAACAATCTTTTAAAGTCGCTTCCATCCCCTGTCCCCTCGACAATGGATCACTTATTAAAAGCACCGTGGTAGTGCCCCGGTCAGGATCAGGGTGTAATGCTCCTGCTTCTGCACATACCATTTGACAATACATGCAGGGGGGTCGGTCGGTGCTGGCATGGTGCTTTTCTGCTCTCACACTCCCACTGGGTTGAAACCTGAGGGCTAAGATTCATTGTAGTCTCCCCCAGATTACACCAGCCTTCTGACGCTTGGCCCTGCCCAGGAGCAGCACAGCATTGTGAGCAATCTCCTTCCTCCTCCCGGCGAGGGGACACAAGCAGAAGGGGACTCGTGTGTGTGTGTGTGTGTGTGTGTGTGTGTGTGTGTGTGTGTGTGTGTGTGTGTGTGCGNGTGTGTGTGTGTGTGTGTGTGTGTGTGTGTGTGTGTGTGTGTGTGTGTGTGTGTGTGTGTGTGAAGACAGATGCTTCCTTTGCTTTGCCCTGATCCCTTCCTACCCTACTGCTGCTAGCAGGGGTTTCCTTCAGGCCTTCCCTTCACTTCCACGGCTGCTGTCCCAGCCTGCCTATTTGTGCGGTTTGAATTACAAGTGGGATGAGGAGAGGAGGGGAAAACAATTTTGTCAGGAGACCCCGATCAAGAAGATCTGCAGGTTGCTCCAATGTGCCTGACCCAGCCCAGTTACCTGAACATGTTCACCCAGTGCACCGCTTACAGTAACTCCTGGGTAAAGCCTGTGCGGTGGGCAAAGCTTTGCTCTGTGGCAAGGCACGGCAGCACAGGGCGCCTGCCAGGCCGCTCCAGCACTAAAGGAAAGGGAATTGGCGAAAGCCTCTAAAATGCAGCACGCACGAACTGGATGTTTTCTATTTAAGTGAGTTCAAGTAATTGCTCACTTGGCCTAACAGAAAATCTATTTCCATGTGTTCTGAAACCTGCCGAAGATATTTCATGAGGAAGTTCACGTCCATACATTTACTTTCTGTTAAGCCATAGGGGTGGGCGACTCCGAATTTATGCAAGCACAAGGTCAGTGCAATCATGCAGTGTTTATGTGCTGCCGTTTCAAGCTACAGGAAATATGGAACATCCCAGTACTATTTCTTACACCCTCAAGAGAAGTTTGCATGAAGTCAAATTAGATGTACTCTCCGTGTTGTAATTTCAGAGACAGTTCCATTTTTGGCCAGGCGATTCTGAGCATTACAGGAAGCGTAAATAGCAACTGAAAACGAAACTCAGGAATTACTGAAAATAAAACACAGGTGCTGGGCAACTATCACAAAAGTCTAATTTGAGGCTAGACAGACAACTGTAAATAAAAGGCTTTATGCATAAGATTTTGAACAGCTAGAAAGTCAAGCCACGAAATCCCTACACAAATGATACAGTGATTTAATTCACTGCTGACAGGACACTTATGATACTGTGCACTTGGTCAGTGCATTTAGAAATTAAAACACTATCTCATGCAGTGGTTCAGTCAAAGGAAGAAGTCACATAAATATCCTTATTTTTAACTTTACAGGCCAGTAAACCAACCACTAATCAAACTCTTAAGTTAAGTAACCAGCAAGGATTCGTATCTGCATTGTTTGTTTCTGAGAACTATTACTACTACGGCATTTTAAAAAGAAAATCAGAAAAAAAGAGCCCTGTGAGAAATGACTGCACTCGTCTTTCCTTGCTGCAAAGAGGTAAATGCGAACCCCTTGGAACACTTGAGGAATTCTGAGTCTCAATACCAAGCCTCAGAAAAACAGAGCCAAACTTCCAGTCACACCCAGAAAAGGACATAGGTGGATATTACCCCTACAGGATGCTAACAGTGGTTATGCTTAGGGCTAGTCTACACTAGAAGCGCTACAGAGGCTAAAACCACCTCCACAAGAGGCGCTAGCTATATCGGCGGGAGAGCTGTCCACACCAGTGCTTAGGTCAGTGTAACGTATATGGTTTATTCACACCCGGAGCGACATAACTTTACATCAACGTAAGTGACAGAGGGTACAAGCCCTCAGAAAGCCAATATTTTACCATAGTGCAGAATAATTTCCTCACCCACCCACCCACACTACAGTAGTCAAGTCAACAGTACAACGATAATACTTAGCGGTTACGTAGCGCTGCTCACCCATAGATCTCAAAGCACTTGAAAACGGAGGGTGTCATTCCCTTTGCTTTACTGATAGGAAACTGGAGCACAGAACGGTGGAACAGCTTGCTCGAAGGCACATAGAGAGGCAGGGCACAGCTGGGAGTAGAAGCCGGGCATCAAAGCACCTCGTCCAGCGCCCCATCCGACAGATCACCCTGCCTCCTGGGAACAGATCAGTTTGGGCGAGTGCTCCAACCTCATGGAAGCAGATGTAGTGATGTGAATGCAAGACTGTCTTGGGAAGGGAATGATGTGGCCAAGGCTACATAAAGAATTGCACCAAAAATGCCCCAAGCAGTCCATTGGAGAGTTGGTCTCAGCAAGTTCCTGGCAAATCCTTCTTGGTGGGGTGTATATTGAAATAACGCTGTACCCCACTACAGTTTGTTCCGCCTGTAGTATTACAGGGTGCGTTGTGTGTTCACTACGGCGGTGGCACATTTTTATCCTATGTTTAAGGGTGTTTTTAGAGGAGTTACTTGTTCTGACTGCAGTGGTCAGGGCACTCAGAAGGGAGGCAGATTGATAACAGGGATCCCAAAGGAGAAGCATGGCTAGGGATGTTCACGGACTGATTACAGACATGCATGGAGACATGCACCAATGCTGTACTCCGTCACGAAATGGCAGAAGCTCCCGCCTCGAAATGTTTTGGACAGTGTTGGTGCATGTTTTACAGTCCTTGGGAGGAAGTTCAGTAGGTTAGGAGGAGCCTCCGCTGGGGAGAAGTGGCAATGGGGTATCAGATCCCGATTAGGATGCAATGGAATTGTCACACTGACCCTGCACACACTGGAGAAGGGATGGGAGACAGCCCAGCCATTATCGTGAGATGTCATTCCAGAACCCCATTGCTGCGCCCGAGTACAGAACTATTATTTGGTGTCTGACAGCCAGAAATCATTTATCTAATGTTTTTGTGGCACATAAAGCTGCAGATTTTTAACATGCAGTGGGCCAAATCTATTGTCTTACTCATGTGAGGATGTGGCCCAATGTGTGTTTTGTTACAGTCAGTTCTTGGAAAGCAGCTACACTTCTTCCGCCCTGGGTCCCAATCCTGTGGGATGCAGAGTGCCTTCAAGCCCTATTGAAATCAAGGCACGTTCAAGGCACTCAGCCCTTCTTACGATCTGACTCTGATTTAGATCCCTTTTTGTCTTGCCATGAGACAAGTGAGCTGGAGCTGTTGGCGAGGCATTGCTGTTATTTTCTAGCTACTTCTCTCTATTCTGGGTTTTACCAAAATAATTTACAGCATATCCTCTGAGAAGGAAAAATATTCTCCATCCATGCAGTTCCTTATAGCTGGCCTCGGTAAAAGAGATCATCTCTTAAAGATTTTGGGAGATCGCTCCTCTCCTGACAGCCTGGGGCCAAACACAGTTTCCAAAGGAGCCCCATTCCCCCAATAAAACAAGAGAGAGAACAGTAAAGCCCATTATTTACTCTACATTTATACTCCTCTGGTTATTCATACAATGGGTACAAACTGTGCGCAGCAATTCACTGCGGCCACTGATACCGATCTGCTGTCAACTATGTTCAGTTGAACTGGGAAGAAAATGGAAGTCACTTACCGTATAGAATTGTAATGAGGGAAACGGGCATGACTAGGATCCCCACCAACATATCTGCCACCGCCAAGGACATTAGGAAGTAGTTTGTGGCATTCTGTAGCTTTTTCTCCAAGGAGACAGCCATAATTACAAGGATGTTCCCACCAATAGTCAGCAGAATGATAACCAAAATCAGGAGGGCTGGCCAGTTCTTCTCCCTCATGGACATACGAGAGACTTCTCCCCACTCAGAGGCATTAAGAGGGTCGGACGTGGGCAAACTCTGATTCAGAGTCAAATTGTTGCTCAAGGGCCAAGCCATCAGACCACCGTGCAAACTAAAATCTAGCGTCACAGACACCGTTGTTAAGCTGACGAATATCCCAGTACCACTTACAGTGTTCATTCTCTGGAGCTGATTTTCCTCTTTATTTGTTCCTCAACGTTAATTTCTTTTTCAAATGGAGGGTCCAAGGCAGCAGCCGAATTTCACAAAACCAGCGCCAGAAAATTGTTTGATCTTCCATAATGGACTAACCCTTACAGAAGTTAGAGTGGAGCTCTTCTGGTTTTCCTCTGAGATGATGGTAGATGACCACTGATTGCCAACCCAGAGGGACAGGAGATTTCATAATGTTCAACTCATTTTCATGTCCAGCATTCTGCAAAGAAAAGAAAAAGGCACCTTCTTTTTCACTGAAATCACAGTACACGCAAAATGCTCTACATCCCCATGCAAATGACATTCTCCTCCTCTCTCCTCCTGCTGGTTAGAATGTTCTCCAGACTGCAAGTAATTTATCTTATGGGGACAGACCATGCCTATAATTATGTAGGGGAAAAATCACATCAGTGTGTTCTGGCTGGTTAAAAGCTGATTATCGCTAATTAAATGTTTTGTGAAACCAGCAAAAGCAAGTCTGAAGAGCGAGACATGTTTCAGTTGATAGCCACTTCACAGATCTTCAGTCTCATACACAGTAGCAATTGTACGACGCTAGAAACTCCAACAAATGCTAATAGCACGGCGAAAGCGCACGATAAACTATAATCTTCAGTGGAAGTATTTGCACAGAGCTTGTATGCTCAGAGATGAAGCACAGGTGTCATTTAAAACACTAGGACCAAAATGATTAATCCTGCCATAATAAAGGAGACTATACTTTGTGTTTGTTTTGACAAATGCATGGTAAATCAAACCGGACATATATTCTTATCTGACACCATTGCTGCCAATCTTTCCAAATAAACAAACAAACAAAACCTGGGGGAGGAAAGACAAATCTTTGCTAAACTAGACCAGTATTTTTACATTTGTCTTCATCCCGCCGAGTGTCTTTGTGTGCAGGAGGCAAGCACAGCATGAATTCAGTGGCCCAAATCCTGTTCGCCTTACAGATGCAAGCTGAGCTCTGAGATGTCAGAGCTGCTCAGCCGCTGTGTCATGGAGATTTGTTTTCAATTTAGAGTTCCTAAAAATCTGTTTTTTCAATTGACAGATTCTTTTTTCATAAATCGTTTGAGGCCAGAAGGGGCCATTGGATCAGCTACTCTGACCTCCTGTATAAAGCAGGCCAGAGAAAAGAACAGGAGTCCTTGTGACACCTTAGAGACTAACAAGCTCAAGAACATAAGCTTTAATGGGCTAAAACCCACTTCTTCGGATGCATGCAGTGGAAAATACAGTAGGAAGATATATACACACAGAGAACATGAAACAATGGGTGTTGCCATACCAACTATAACGAGAATAATCAATTAAGGAGGGCTATTATCAGCAAGAGAAAAAAAACGTTTGTAGTGAGAATCAGTATCGCGACACCCATTTTTCATGTTCTCTGCGTGTATATATCTTCCTACTGTATTTTTCACTCCATGCATCTGATGAAGTGGGTTTTAGCCCACGAAAGCTTATGCCCAAATACATGTGTTAGTCTCTAAGGTGCCACAAGTACTCCTGTTCTTTTTGCTGATACAGACTAACACAGCTACCCCTCTGAAACAGGCCAGAGAGTTTCACCCAGGAACTCCTGCATTGATCCCAATAACTTTTTCTTAGGCCCCAGTTCAACAGGCACTTAAGCATGCTCCCTATGCTTAGCTGAATTGGGGCCTTAATGACTCCATTGTTTTGACCTCTGATCCCACACCATGAAACCAATGGCAATTTTGTCATCCACTGTGCAGGAGCCAGGCCTCTAATGAAATGCAACATTTCACAATCAGCAATGGGAAGGAACTATGAAAGAAGAGCACTAAGCAGCATCAAAAGGAAATACGCTGTTTTTGGCACATTTCTCAGCTTCTTGTCATAACCAACAACACGCAAGTGATATTACGTCATCATTTAAAAATATGGACAGAAAAGACTCTCTAACATACTGTTTGTATGTGATCCATCACTTCGCTATCCAAGGATCAAAAAGTTAAATGTAATTTACAGGATTAAATTAAATGTTATGTAAAAAATACGTGCTCAGAGTCTTACAATAAAATGTTTAGCATTCACAGTGGCTTGATTACTTACTAATGGGTCTCTAATGGAAAAACATTTCTTCAATGAGCAGAGTGTATAATGAACTCAGGTTTGCTTCTGAACTAGAGCGAATTACTTCCAAAGATCTGCAGACCTCAGAGTTAGGGAGAAGTCTGTGAAATTTGCACAGAAAATAGTAGTGCACCTGCACATGCAACTAACGTGATAAATCACCAGTAACCACTTATTTACTCAACTCTTAAAAAAATCCCCAGTGTCTTATAGCAAAATACTTCCACAACATTCACATTAAAATGATAAATGAAAATGGAGCTGACTACAAACTGCTTTCCTTCTGCTAAGGGAGCACTAGTAATGACATGCCACTTGGACTGTCTTAAAGCAGGGCATGAAGTTTTGCTCTGTCACTCACCCCCATTACAGTTAACAGGAATCTCCTGATGATCAGAAATTCAGGGGCCTTTCATCAGATACATACGCACAGCACTGAAACCAATGAGAACTGTGCACATGGGACTGATGGCAAGACGGGACTCCTGATGTAACAAGTGCTGATACATTATGTGCTACAAACTATTAACACTCCTAAATTAAACTTGCTCAACATGCTGAAAAAATATTTTTTCCCCACTTATTCTAGTAAATTAAAAAAAATTAATAGCCCCCCTGGGAAGTAGCCTGGTGACTCCACCAAACTCGATGGGGTTCTTTGCAGTGTTAATGAGATATTTAGAATGTCACAGAAATCTACCAGCAACACAAAACCCCAGGAGCGTTGATCGGTCTGACTGGAACATTAGAACCCAGACGTCCAGAACAACAACAACAAGGTCAAAGAGTCTGGGCTTTACAGGAGGTAACCATTTCTTGTACTAGAAATTGTACCCGTCCCATTGATGATTTGGGGCTCAATCCTGTAGGTGCTGCACACTCTGATCCCAGTCCTGGAAGTGCTAATGTAGGTACCTCATTTTAAGCACTTAAGACCCAATCCAACTCCTAATGAAATAAATGTGTCTCTTTCCACTGACTTCAATGGGAGCTGGACTGGCTGTGTAAGGATTTAGGACTAGTGTCTTACAGGACTAAGCCCTCTATACTTTCACATGAATTTGATTGGAGGCCACGTAATAGACAGCAGGATTATTCACTGTTGTGCCCTCAGTAACAACTCAACTTTCAAACAAGCACCGCAGGGTTTCCCCAATACAGCTCTGTTAGTTCTCTGAGCATTGTCTAAAACAGCGATACTCAGACCTCAGTGCTTCAGGAGCCAAATTAGTGATCAACAGTGCCCACAAGAGCCCCGGTGGTGCGAATCATTCTTTCATTTACTCTCTCTCTATTATTCTCACAGCAAAATGACAGACCAAGTGTTCCACAATTGGTTAATAACAGAGTAACAGCGTCCTGACTGGTTAATAACTTCGATGGGTTAAGAATGAAATCACACAGTGTTTTAATAGCCTATGCTGCAAAGAGCTGCAGACACTTGCAGGTTCCAAGCCTCAGTCTGACTGGTCTAGAAGAATGGGGCCCTAATCCCTGCCTGTGCTCCCCGAGGCTGCTGCAAGAGAGAAGGGCACCGGTAGGTTCTAAACATGCGGGTCACATGAGCCAGGACGACTTCAATAACACTCACGCTAGTAAAGGAAGCTGGAATTGCCCCTAATTTTAATCTGATAATAAGTGGGCCATGTTTATTGCTGCTACATTGTGTCACGTGATCCGATTAAAGTTCAGTAAATCACTCCACTGAGAGAGCAAACAAACACGCCTGAAAACGATCGGAAAGCAAGAACGACACCAGGTTAAACCGAGCCGTACAACCACCGTGAGATTATGTAGAAGTCACGTGCGGATGGTCTCATGACATTCAAGGCACATGATATCAAGAAGGCTGTTACAGAATGACGTCTCACTCTGGAAGGTATCAGAATAATAAGAAAAAGGCAACATTTTAGAATGGAAGCAGCCAAACAACGTCATCCTGGAAATGAATAACTTGGGTGGAAATGATGTCAGAGGCTGAATTAAAATTTCCCAGGGAGGAGAAGTCCTAAAGAGAAGTTAAAAATGAGAAGCAAAGAATCAGAAACTCAGTATTATTTTTCCCAATTTCCAATTTTATAAAAGCTCCCATCACATTAAATATCTTGGGCCCTAACATAATCCCAGCCCAACGTCCCAGGGAGACCAGCCTTTCCTACATGCCACAACAGGAGTTATAAACTGAGGAAGATTTCATGAAAAGAGGACGATAAATCAATCTTTACAGACTGAATGAGAAAATCTTCCAACAGGCCTTGAATACAAAGGCAGACATACTCCAGCAGGGAGCTCTACCATGGGTTTCCTGAAGCAAAAGGTCTCATCCCAAAACCAATCAGGACAGCAGGTTGGGATGGACACAAGGGGCAACTTGCTAGGTCGTATGTCCAACCACACATCCAGAGGACAATTCTTCCATGACTAACATTACACCACAGCAGGGAGGCTGCTATAGGCACACTCTGAGACTACACTGGAGTAGACACAAAGAAAAAAATCACTCACTCATTCCTCACTTTCAGTTTTCAAAATGAAGCCTCCGTTCTTCAGACACTAATGTGCTGTGAAACCTTGAGTGCACAGAGCCATGTTTGATTCCCCACCAAATACAATTTGCATTAAATAAAATGATTACAAATAGGAGAAAACCATTCATCAGAAAGACCCGAGGAAAGCAGACTTCCCTACTCGCCTTCTTGCTGCAAATGAGCTGATTGCACACACACAGATAGAGCCTTAGTGAGCCACTTTGTATGCAAAGTGTGTTTTCCAAATCTGGTGGAAATATATTCTAATTTCCTATAAAGAAAAATAATTGAACACTATAAAATCCACCTCGTCTTCTCAGCATTCTGCTTCTCTATACGTGTCAGCAGTTAGAACTGTACACATAATTATAGCAATAGAACAATTTGGCTACGAAATTCAGGAACTGAATTAAGGTTGGATTTAGGACTGGAAGGGTAAACAATTAACCCCACTCTCCAACTTCCAGTTTTGCTGAAAACATGGAATTGTTTCTTTTAAACTTGGCCCATTAGCCTGGCTATTATTAACAGGGACAAGGGAGAAGTCATTAGTACTCTAGCACAGAGGTTCTAACAAAACGGAAGGAAATGCACTGAACTATTATACCACCAAGGGACCTAAAATATGCTCAGTGTTTTTGGGGCGCAATTATGAAACCAGCTTTAAAACCTGTGGGACATATTTGTGCAGACTCTAGAATAGCTGAGTGTGCAGAACGTGGTGTGGAGTGCTTCTGAAAGTACTCCTGAATGACAAGAGTAGGAGCCCACAAGTTTCCCTTTCAAACCAACAAAGTTCTGCCCAGCAGGCCAGGCCACAAAATCTCCAGCACTTTCACTTGGTCTCTTTACACCGGAGCTGTCAGCTGGTGAGAAGATGGTAGCCTATCGGCACAAAGAACCAGGTGTATGGGGGAGACAGCCCTTAGGTTGTTGGGAGTCCCAGTCTCCAATGACAGCTGTTGCCTGTTGGCTATTGCATCTCATGGTCCCCATAAATGAAGTGAAGAGGCACCAGGTTCTGTAGAGTTCCAATCACACAGGGCTCCTCAGCCCCCACATCTCCATTTCCTTTCCCCCAAGCTCAAAAATCCTTAGCGTCAGCTGGGCAAGCTGTGCAGAGCTAGCATACATGGGAACAAGAGGTAAATACTTGCGTGTGACGCCTGCACCGCTGGGCACAAGGATGTGAGCCATTGGAAAGTAAAGATGCCACAAAAAAAGGGAGCACTGTTCTTAGCCCATAAAATGCTTCCAGGCTGCATTCATTTATTTTTGCTCTGTTCCTTGGCACTCCTTTTTGGGATTCCACACCTCCAGCCCACTGACCAGGAAAAATGCCATTTTGCCTGTGCATGAACATGTAGCAAAGACCATTACCCCTGCACGGCTTTGCACATGGGCTTGGTCCTGACCTTTCTAACCCTGGTTTTATTTATGCCAGCATCGCTCCACTGACATGAGCTGTTCTGAGGCAGCGTGTTCTATACTGGGCAGAGGGGAGACAATTGCTCACTCGGAAAAAGGAAACTCTGGAACCTTCTCACCTCAATATCTGATCCACTCTGCTCAATAACCAGTTCTTCTCACTCGCTTATCTAGACGTGACCTGAGGCAAATTTTGTCCCTCGCCAAAGCACCAGGGCAGTTTTGAATCCAAGTGCTAATATCTGTGTCATAGTGAAGGAGAGGGTAACAAAAATAGTTTGGGCTTGTTCTTGTTGCCACTGAAATCAAAGGCAAAGCCCCAATCAGCTTAAATGGACAGCTGGACCATTCTTTTCTGTAATACCACTGTTCTAGTTCAGGTTGCTAATATGTCCTCTTGTAACAGAAATGTCTTAGAAAAGTTATCGGGATGGAAAGCCATTTCAAAAATGCAATGTATTTTGACCTAGGCTATAGCTGACTGTAAGAATCTAGAGAGTGACAAGGTGGGTGAGGTAATTTGTGCAGAATTCATGTCCCCCACCGATTTTTTCCCCCTCAGAAAATAGATTCTGCCAGGGAGGCACTGCACTTACAACTTTCATCCACCAGGGACTGCTGTGGCATCAGAAAAGAGGGCAGCTGGCTCTGGGCTGGAGCAGCCAGCTGCTGAGAGGAAGGAGGAGAGGCTGCCTTATTCACAGCGCCCTGCCAGGGGGGCCAGGTAAGAGGAGTTGGGATATCGGGGGAACATACAGAATGGGGCACAGAGGGCTGCTAGGAGGTCATATAGAGTGGGGCAAGGGCACAGAAGCTGGGGGGGTGACAGTACTGAGCCAGGGGCTGAATGAGAGCGGTGCAGGGACACATGGGGACGGGGCAGATGTGCCTGACTGAATGAGAGAGGTTAGGGGTCAGCTAGGGTCTGCATGGGGAGGCGCCCCAACTCCCTAACAATCCCTCCCCCACAAATGCCCTGTTCCATACTTCTCCCAGCCACACCCAACAACCTTCCAGGCTCACTCCCAACCTCCTTCTCAGAAATTACTTTCCTCTCCCTCAGCTCCTCCATTACCACCGACTGCCCCCAAGATTTTGCACTGCTTCTGAGGTATGTGGGAAATACGGCTCTATATTGTAGTTTAAATGAATTATTACTCAGAGTTCTGTATTAATATGCCTAGTAAGGAATCTATTTGTCAAAAAACCTTTCCTGAATCTTTTTTGTCGTCTGGTATTATTACAGACATACTTGCTGACAGGTATATTGAAATAAATTACCAAAATAATTGATATGGGCAGGATTATATTGTGCTTTTTTGACAAATAAAATATGCAGAATTTTAAAATATTGTGTGCATAATTTTTAATTTTTTGGCACAGAATTCTCCCAGGAGTATTTATTGGACCAACTTGTGTTGATGAGAGAGACAAGCTTTTGAGCTTACACAGAGCTTTTCTGCAGGTCTAAGAACATATGTTAAGACAATACAGGAGACTTTCCACCTCAGTTCATTTTGCATAAAACATAAACCTTAACTGTATAGTGGGGCTGAAGGCTGAGCTTCATACGGAAAATCAGCCAACATCATTCAGCACCTAGAAATTAGGTTAATTTTTTTATATAAAACAAAAATTTAAAAATTGGTTTCTGGGTTGAAGCCATCAAATTATTTTCCTGCTGTATCTTTTCATCTCATGAGGTGAAAGGCCTCTGACTAATTCCTTCAGCTACAGTCTTCTAAGCACATCACTATTGCACAAAATAATTAATATTTTATTAATGAATTTTACATATAATTAAAAATTATCTCCATAACTTTAAACTAAAACTTCACACCTATCACAGATTTTGCTGAGTTAACATCAAAGGGAAGATGCTAGCTTTTGAGGTCTATTGCCAATTACAGATCAATAAATTATCATTATTTCTTAAAATAATTGTTTAGACATCAACAGAGCAAATTCTGTTCTGTGCCATTCTTCTTTTTGGTGGGAGTGGGTGAGTGACAAACACTAGAATTCTTTAATGTTCTAAGCCTGATCCCTTGTGTACTGAAGCTAGGGTAACGTTTTTGTTTGTATTCTATTGAGAATGTCTGAATTATTTAAAGTGAGAGTTTGGGAGGCTGCACATCAGAGAGGTTCTGGGAGACAGAGTCAAGGGAAAGCTAAAGTTACGTATGTGTCTCAGCCTGCAGTACTGGGGCTTTAGTAGGGATGGTGTGACTTTCAGGAAGTTCTGCCATTGATGCTCTGCCTCTAAAAGAAAATAAAGTAACTCAAACTTTCTTGGGATCAATATTATTTTTTCCGTAGATGTTGATATATTTGTCTTTAACTTCATGTCCACCTTTATAGCTTAGCAAAGATTTGCAGATCCTTATTTGCTCTGAAGGAAAACAGCGCTCTCATGATAAATTTTCAATAGTTTTCTTTGAAATGGACTAGATCAAAGCACATTAAAGAACTGTTAATGCACATCAGCAGGGTCCACATGGGCAGTTAATCCACACCAGGCTAGTGCAGGGTATATTCACACCCCAACTTCAGCAAACTAAACATTCGTGTAGACAAATCCTAAAACTAACCAAGGGCCCAAGATGCAACTTTATGCCTAAGTGTTCTCTTGAGGGTTTCCTGAATTGGGGCCTAGAAACTAGTGCTTGGTTTGGGTGTATCCTTTCATAGTATGTACTTGGCACATTCTCCAAAGTTGTTCGGCGCCACCAACACAGTCAGGAAGATAGTAGCAGTTCTCACAGAAGGTACAGCAGACAATCAATGTAAAGAACACTTAGCAGAATTTCAGGCACTCTTCACTGAAGAAAACTTTTTATCAAACGTTTTTTTCTTTCTAGTGCAACAAAGTATTATTTAACGACATGCACAGTAAACAAAAAAAAATCATTATTCGCTGCAAGGAGAAAAACAGATTAGTTTAAACCTAGGATCAGTTAATTATATTTCTTTGGGTCATAATTATGAATCACCATAATTCCTCCCCAAAACAAATAGCATTAATTTCCCTCTCCCTATCTTCCCTAATACTGTGTCAATATGACACTAATTTATTTTCAGCGACGGGGGTGCCTTCAAAACAAAAACTCACAGAAAACAGCTTAATCTATCCTCAGTAGGCCGGACTAGGGTCTCTCTCTCTCTCTCTCCTTTAGTTCCTAAACCTGAGCAATGTGGAACACCCCAAAAACATACTCAGCACCTATCACAATCAGGTCCTTAAAGATCACAAGTGGTAAATGTCCTACTCAGCTCAAATATATGATCAGTGCAGTGTTATGACTCAGGGTCTTATCTAACTTATTGCCGCTGATATTTACTAAACTGAGCATTGCTACCCCTTTTTTTTTTTTTTTTGCACACATTATCTAGAAGAATAAACCTGCTAACAATTTAATTACATCTCTTTTTTATATGATAGTCACCGTGGCTTGACATTCGCCCCTGTACAGAGTCAGGTCAAGGACACCATTCTGTTTGCCTTACCTGTTGCAGAGGCTTTGTACTGGACTTTTGTGTGAGGGGGAGAATTTCACTCCAAAAGTGTATATATGATATAGGACACTAAATTGTGATGGTTTGCAAAAAACCACTTGGCTTGTGAGCTGTCTCTGGCCTGATTCAGGAAGGCATTCCTAGTGAGGACAACACTTAAACATGTACTTCAGTCCCACTGAAGTCAAGAGGACTTAAGCAAATGCTTAAAGTTAATCAGCTTCCCTGCTTCAAGGCGTCTGGAGGATTCTCCTCTCTCTGTGACTGCAGGGACCCCAGTCATGCTGCCATTGGAGTGACTCTCCCTCAAGTACAGCCGGGTGGGACATTTGTGTTTCATGTTTCCGGAACGTGATGTTTCGCTGAAGCCAAAACCCTTTCGTAGAGAGGTATCAGTTTCCATGAAACTTTAATCAGGAAGGCTTTTGGGTCGGGGCAGGAGAATGAGAGACACGTATAGCTGGGAAGTTAAGGTGCTGGGATAGGTGAGACCAAGGCTCAAGTCCTGCTCTACTTGATTCGGAATGAAAAAGCTCTTCTCTGAATCAGGCTGAGCAAGGATTTGGCCACAGCTCGCCCACATCCCAGGCCAGCACCCTAAGCACTGGGCTACAGACACTCACTGATAGTTTTGTGGAAGGGTTTTGTTTTTATTCCAATGTGGAACAAAAACACATTTGGAAACCTTGAAAGTTGGCATGAAATGGAATTGTCGTCCTACGGTGAAGCTCCTACTTTCAAGTCCTTCCTTATCTTTAGCAGACACAGTCATGGTACATTTTTCAGATAATCTCCTTAGGGAATCTTCTGTGTTAGTTTTTCATCCCAAAGCTTTACTCTCAGTGTTGCCATATTAAAAAGCACGTTTCATTTTTTTCTGTTCAGCTCTGGCTCCCTCACACTCCTCTGCCATTAGCCAATCCGTCTTCCTTTCCGGTCTCCAGAACCTCCAGCTCCCCAGCGACTGTGTCTTGGGCTGGAAACCAGCTCTTGCTCTATCTGCTCCGGGAGGCCACAAAAATGTTCAAGCCCTCAAAAACGATTAGTTTCTTGTGTCTCTTGTCCTCTGAGAGGCCAATAGAAATGCCTGCCACCTGGAGTGAGGTTAAATGAAACCCAGATTTGTAAAAAACAACCCGAAGAGTTTGATTGGCATAGCTCAGATTTAGGATAAGCAGCTTGCTGGTGCTCTAATCTGTGTATATAAAATATAAAAGCCTATACCAGAATATACACTTACACACACATTTTAGGGAAGGATAATGAGGATTCATCTATCATTTCATAAAACCAGTTCCTCAGCTTTTGCACTGAGCAAGAGATCTGTTCAACATATTTCTGTTTGGGCCATTTTATTTTATTGGTCTCCACTCCAATTTTCTGTGCTTTCACAAATTATCCCAATTTTGAAACATCACTCATTCACTCTCTGAAGAAACAGGGAGAGAGCATGTGACTAAAATAATCTTAAATGTTCAAAAATATAATCTAGGTAATTGGTTTTCGGTATCCTCTCAACTATGCCATAACTTTGTGCATAATATGGGCCATATGCTGCCATGGCCACTGGATTCAGATGTCTTAACTTCTAGAACTTGAATTCTGTTAATTTTCACTGCTACAAGTCTCTAAGACTCTCAGCTAAATTTCTAAGAGATTGCTGCCTGCCAGGAGACTTTAGAGGGTTAAATTACTTCCAGTTCAAAAAAAAAAATTTTCTGAATGAGAACATCAACCTTTAAGGATAGTCACGAGGACATATTTCTTCTCTGATGGCGTAGTCAGTGGTAGGTAACTGAATCGATTTTACTGGGACAGTATTCTGGTGATTTCAGTTCGAGTGCTACCCAAAAAGATTGGTTATCTGAACTTGTGAACATACATGTTCTTCATCTACAACCACTTATTGTTTTGAAAAATAATTATTGCTAGATAAGGTGAGGCCCCAGATCCACCATAATCACTTGTAGGAAGCTGCACAGTGTCTCCTCAAAAATAAAGCTTAGAAATAGATCCCACTTAATAACCCTATCAAAATCTAACCTCGATTCATGTCATCCCAACCAGCCTTTGTTTGTGCCAAGGATTCCATGCTAACTAAGAAAAAACATCCTACATTCAGGTCTTTATTTAAGTTAAAATCCACAAATTAGTTATTCTGTTTGGCATGAAGCCTTAAAATAAACAATTTCCACATTGCTGGCTGTAAACAGATGTTCTTGTTGTGGTGTACGAATGCTGTTCAGTGCTGAAGACCTTTTAGCTACTCTTGCAGCCAGAAAGCTATCCCTCCACCCCCAAACTAATGGAGCTCTTTGTTGTTTGTCTTCTTGAAAAGATTAGGAAGTGAGGTAGAAAGAATAATGGTGTCACGTGTTCTCTCTGTCATTTCCTACAAACGTGCACTTGATTGTAACAGTTTCTGTTCTCAATTAATGTTGTTTCAGATGCCCAGCATATGTATAGCACCTCTAGTGTTGTACATTAATACTGTCACGGGTGCACTTAGGTTTCTCTACATTCTAATTGTTTTCATGCCAACTCTTGTTGCATCTTTTACTTAGATTGTTACTCATACTCCTTATTTCTCTCTGCTGTACCTTACATTTGAATGCACTGTCACATGGATTTCTCTAATTCAAGTCCTTGCAGAGGTGTTTATTTTAAACTACAAAATGTTTGATGGTTGTTTTCAGCCCGTTGTGACTGCAGGGTGATAACAGGGCTTATGTTAATCCTCCCCAGTTTTAGGTATTGCTTGGACTTCTTTAGAGAAATCAGATAAGCAGGAAGAAGAAAATAAAAAGGCAGCCACAACAAAGAATTTGTCTAATGAACTGGAAAATTGCTCACAGTTTTTACCATAAATGTAATTAAACCCTAGTAATGAAGTAAATATTCTATGACTAAAAGTTAATGTTATTCACAAAAATGCATGCTTTCAGAGCAGGTGACATTAAACAGGAGAAGAGATATTACTGAAAGAAGAAAGGGATTATTATATTTCCCTCTATTGTACTGCGTGTAAGAATCAGCAAACCATTAGAATCTGCAGCAACAACCGGCTAAAGACAACAACTGAAAGGCTAAAATTCCAGCATCAGTGCAATGCCAGAGACACCCTTCAGGCAGATGTGACTCTCTTACCGGGGCAGTTGTGGTCTAGGGACATGAATTTGGGGCTGAGAGCCAGGAACTGCTGATTGCTAATTACAGCTCTCCTAAGAGGCTGGCTCTGCATGTGTGTGGAATTATGCTGCCCTGCGGTAACCGGTCTAATATTGTGGATACAGGACTGACCAACTTCAAGCTGCATTAACTCCTGCTCAGTTTTCAGACTAGGAATCTGAAGGGTCAATAACAGACACAAGCCTTGTGCACCTCCCCTTGCCAGCTGGGGCGGAGCGTTGGTATGACCCTAAGGCGGGAGGGCATGATACCACAGAAGCAGCATTCCTCCGGTCCAGGCCCAGACATTTACCCCTTGGCTCCACCGAGACTCTTAAAATGTTCCTATAGACTTTGCATCAATATTTACACAGAGCTGATTCAGTTTCTAAAATCCCTTCCCCACATTTTTATGACAGTGTCTGATGGGAAGTTTTCCTAAGGGAGCATGCAGGATTATTGCTGGGAGCTTGTCACATTACCCACTAATTATTTGCACACTGGTTGCATAGCCCCATCACTGCACTGGCCACACAGTCTGAGGAGTGAGGGCACATTCACCTGCGCTAGACTCTAGACTATTAGGGATAAATAGTTCACCGTTTTTTTTTTGTTTTTTTTTTTAACTTCTGCCAAAAATGGTGACCCACAAGCATCCGACTTGGCTATATTACCCGCAGTCTGCCTCCTGAATGTTTGCTAGTCTAATGGGGAGGCATGCTGCACATCTTCAGGCTGTTGTTTATTACGGGCCTGGCTCCCAAAGGCAAAAAGAGAGAGCTGATTTTTATGCAAATTACGTGCAGCAGCTTTGGAAATCATTTAAGGGAGGAAATGGATCAATGGTATTAAAATAAGGCCAGGCTCCATTGCTTTCCTTCTGGAGCCACTTTCTTAGCGTTGTTTCCACGGCCAAAAAAACCCACAACATTATTGGGGAAACAACAATTAATTACATTTTCTCTTCATACTATCTATTATATTTTCTGAGTTGCAAAGTAATCAGCTCTCCTTGTCACTTGCAGGTAGGAGGAAGGGAACAGCTCTGCAGATTTCATGGCCTCTGTTGTTAATATAAAATAATTGAGATGAGATTATCATTGGGATATTAATATTTCTTCTCTCTTCTGGGATAATGGCCATGGAAAATAGAACTAGAGCTAAACTCTGCCCTCACTGTCACCCATCCAACCCCAATGCCTTCAGCTTCAGCATTCCTTGCCTCTTCTCCCCTCTAATGCTCTCTCGCTACTTCTTTGGGCCTTGCGGATGGTTAGTAAAGGAGGGAAGAGTATGGCCCTTTGGATGTTAGATGAAGCAGCGATCTGAGGAAAGGTAAGCCAGAGAATTGCTTGGAGATATTAAAAACTGAGAACTGTAATAATATGGCATGAGAGTCTTTAAAAAAGTCAAGGCAGTTTGTTCTGGGAGATTCATACCCTTTCAGGACCAGATGGATCAGTGTCATTGCAAATGCAGAAAGCCAGTGCTGCTTTGATTTTAACTACATAGCACTTGGTTACTACAAGACTAAAGGAAATCCTAAGAGATAGATGGAAAAGGAACCCTTAACTCCCGGTCTAATAATGAAGACCAAAAGGGCAATGTTAGACAGGAACATTACAGAGCTAGTCTTTACATCCTTTGGGACTTGTTCACACTTTTGATTTTAATAAATTGAGAAGAAAGAGCAGACTCTGTTTTAAGAACTGGGTATTTTCAAAATTCTGTCTCTTTCATGCACTAGGCACGCGAGATCATGCTTTATCTTTTAATTCAAAGCATTCCCCACATTTGTTCTTAAACTGCGTTTTTAACATGACATTAAAGTATATTTTGTTCTTCAACCACCTTAATTCCTTCTTTAAGTTCCAAATTCCATTCTCTGAAAGCCCAGTCTGATGATTAACCCAAAGTCCGACACAATATATTTCTTCTTATCAAGAGAACAACAATGCCAGACGATATCTGTTCAGATACCTAACACTGCTAACACGAAGCAAACAATAGTTAAGAAGATGAAATTAGGTTGAATATTACCCAGAGAAATGAGAACTATCGGCTGACTAAAACTCATTAAACAAACACAGGGAAGGCTTTGCCAAGTTGGTTTTATCAGCTTGAATGTGCATGCTGGAGCAGCCTGGCTCAATGGAAGGGCCACGACTCAACTTTCTTTGATCCCAAGGCAATCACAACATAGGATGGGGAAACAAAGAGGAAACCCAGCGCGATGCGGCACAAATACATCCTAGCAAGAACTGGGAAGAGCTCAGGAAACAGGGACAGAGCAGTATACACCGAAATAGATGCAGCTGGGTAAATACATGCTTTATGTGTGAAAATCTCATTGTTGTCTTTGTCTCCCGAAAACATGTTATGCCCTAAGGGCTTGATTTTGCCCTCAGGCATGGGAGCAAGTCACATGTATAAAATCTGCTGCTGATGATGGTTTTGTAGCATATGGTAGGGTTAGCTGGGTCTGGAACACGGAGCAGCAATGGGGAACTTGTCGCCCTGTCCCCATGTGTGGCCTCAGCCCCCCAGGCTGTCCCTGTCCCTGCAACCTCGTCCTCTCCCATCCCCGTGTTTCTAATTCTGCCCTCTCTCTTCTCTCACATGCCCCAGTTTGTTCCCATCCCTCTGCCTGTGCCCTTCCCTCCACACATCACCCCACGCTCTCAGCTTTTCCTCCCTCCTCCTCTCTGCCCTGAGGAATACCTAGTCCTTTTGCAGCTCCCCCTACCATCGCCTCTGCTCCCCACCACTTCCCCACTCCCCTCCTCCTCTCTGTCTGCCCTGCTTCTTCCTCTGCCCTTCCCACCGCAATGTAACAGGAGGAGGAGCACGCTACAGGGTGCTCCCATATATTCGTTTCCTGCTCGTTAACAGGTATCTCACATTACAGCTTAAAGATGCCACTGCACCCCTTCTCTTTTTAGCGCTCCCCCCAAACCAGCAAGAGTTCTTCATCCCTACACCCAGATTTGACCACCCTGGTCAACGGCTCTCCCTGAAACATAGGCTTCCTGCAGAAGTCCAAAATGATCTTTACTTCCTTTTATCTTTTTCCTCCTAAAGTTCACTTCCTTGTTTTCAGTCTCTTGCCATCTTGCACCGACTCCTTCCGTGTCTCACTGCCCATTTCCATCTGGATAGATTTTCATTACTCAATTACACAGTATGTCACCAATGTTCTTTCCATTTTCACTATTACCAGAGCCGGTTGAATGCTTTCATGATATTCCCCCCCCCCCCCAACAAAAGTTGAGACTGAAGACCCTCCATTTTTCGTTTAGTTTTGGTTCATTTAAAAAAAAAAAAGTCAATGAAAACCGGCATGAAAAAAATCTCCAGTGACACAACCATTTTGTTTTTTGCTTTCAATTTTTTCTCTTGGAAATTACCACGTTTCAACCAGTTCTAGTATTATTTAAGTTCTCCTACTACTGATTTTCTTAATACGATAAATTATATTACAAAATCATTAGCAGTCAGAGTTCCTGAGCTTTTTACCTATTTTCCCCTGTCGTTATCTAATTTCAGTTCAGGTTGTTACCACTTCATGCATGATGTAATTTGCTTATAATTGTCATTAAGCTCAAGCAGGAGACCTGGCTATTTGCACTTGTGGTAATTGTGTATCTGTATCTCATTCACCCCTTTGAACGAATGTAATCCTCAGCAGCAAGTGTTTTTCCATCTGTTCCATTTTCTAACAAAGCATTGTGCATTTTGACAGCACTGTTTTTTAATTCCATCATCCTTCATGAGAGAAGACGCTTTAATTTGGAATGCCTCCTGTCTCCGGCTGTTGCTCACAAACAACCCAGACAGAAATTTTCATCTCATTTCCACCAGTGTACATCAAGAATGGCTTCCTTAAAGCTAATGAGTCTGATTCGCCTCATGTCAGTGTAAATACACCGATTTCAGTCTAGTCACTCCCGATTCATAATGGAAAATCTGTCGTGAACGAGATTAGAACCAGACTCTTCACTTACAGTGATCATTTAATCTTAAAATTATTTGACAATTTTAACACATCATCTGTGAAAGAGTCAGGCTGTGTAATATGTCCAAAGCAAGAAGAAAGAAGCCCACTGCTATGACATAACAGACACGTAGGCACATCTGGGCAGGGTTGTAACAATGCTATATTATGTAAAATGGTAATTGTGATGAGTGGAACCACACAACACACACACACACACACACACACACACATAGTATTTGCTGTAATAATTTCCATGGAAGCGAATTGCAATGACACAAACAATTGCATATGACACCAGTAGATGAGGCAGGCAAAAGGAAGAGAAGGAAGCTGAATATAATGGAAAATATTTCTGTTTTTATACCTATAACTTCATAATAGGCAACGAGAAGAAACTCAATGTAAAAATTCAGTAACAGAACCATATCCCAGTATGGTAATATAAAATTACGCCAGCAGGCAAAACCATGTGATGTTTCAGGGGGTGAGGGGGATGGAGGGGAGGTGTTTGACACTTGCTTTGTGCTCAGGCTATACAAAAAATACACATGAAAAATGACTTCAGTTTGAAAGAGTAGAGAGAAACCTGTTCTCATGGTCTGAACACAGGACTCAGGGTATCACATAATCCCAAATTCTAATCCCAGTTCCATCACTAACTCTTCTATGGCCTTGGGCAAATCACTTAACCTATCTGCCTCTAGTTCCCAACCAGCAGAATGGGAAGAATAATTCAATTAAATTTACTTCCCCCACATGGATGCTGTGAAGAGTAATTAAAGGAACATCGTGAATTTGGGAATCTGGTTAATTACAAAAGTGAGCTTCAAGTAATTTCTTGCCCTGTACTTGTCCCTGACCTCCTCTGCCAGTTTTGGTGGTTTTACAATCACATTTTCCAATTTGTTTATAAAGAATACATCTCCCTTTTTCCTGTGTGAAAGACCAGAACAAACAGCAGAGGGCCCTTTGAGATTCATAGATTACAAGGCCAAAAATGACCATTGTGATCATCTAGTCTGACCGCCTGTATAACGCAGGCCAGAGACCTGCCCCAAAACAACTCCTAGCACAGAGCTCTTAGAATAACTGCCAATCTCGATTCAAACATTGTCAGTGATGGAGAATCCCCCACAACTTTTAATAAGTTGTTCAAATGATTTATTACTCTTATTGTTAAAACTTTATGCCTTATGTCCAGTCTCAATTTGTCTAGCTTCACCTTACAGCCATTGGATCATGTTATACCTTTCTCTCCTAGCCTGAAGAGACCATTATAAAATATTTATTCCCCATGTAGATACCAACACACTAATCAAGTCATCCTTTAACCTTCTCTTTGTGAAGTTAAATAGATTGAGATCCTGGAGTCTATCACTATAAGGCAGGTTTTTCTAAATCTTTAATCATTCTCGTGGCTCTTCTTTGAACCCACTCCAATTTATCAACATCCTTCTTGAATTGTGGATACCAGAACTAGACACAGGATTCCAGCAGTGGTTGCACCACTGCCAAATACAGAGGTAAAATAACCTCTCTGCTCCTATACGAGAGTCCCTGGTATATGCATCCAAGGATTGCATTAATCC
The DNA here is from genome assembly GCF_013100865.1 of Trachemys scripta elegans. NCBI lineage: Eukaryota > Metazoa > Chordata > Testudines > Emydidae > Trachemys > Trachemys scripta. The sequence continues at coordinate 1,772,308 of NC_048306.1, read as the reverse complement.
TTTAGACCACAGCATTGCATTGGGAGCTCATGTTCATGGTCAATTATCCACCACAACCCACAAACCTTTTTCAGTGTCATTGCTTCCAAGAATAGAGTCCCTCCATTGTCTAAGTATGGCTGACATTCTTTGTTCCTAGGTGTATACATTTACATTTAGCTGTACTAAATTCATATTGTTTGCTTGAGCCCAACTTACCAAGTGATCCAAATCGCTCTGTACCAGTGGCACCTCCCTTCATGATGTACCACTCCCCCAATTTTTGTGTCATCTGCAGACCTTATCAGTGATGATTTTATGTTTTCTTCCAGGTCATTGATAAGAACATTAAATAGCGTAGGGCCAAGAACTGATCTCTGAGGAACACCACTAGAAATACACCTTGTTTACAATTACATTTTGAGATCTATCAGTTAGCCAGGTTTTAATCCATTGGACCCTGACTGACTGACTGGGCTAGCAAATGCACAAAGTAAACAAACTGAATAACGGGAGATGGAAGTGTGGTACTTAAGTGCAAAAGGGGTTCTTTAAAGATGAAAAGCACTACACAAGTGTTAAGTATTATTAGTAATAATACATATTAAATGTGGTAGAGATGTGTTCCTTAACACAGCTGAGTAACTTGAGACAGACCGGTTTGGACAAACATCTGAGCAAACTGCACTGTCTCCCAAAATACAATCAGAGCCTGAATCTTTGGAGACCTCTCTTAAGGCTGCTTAGCTCCATTCTGGTAGTACAAAACAGGCTTCCAGTCAGCCTACATGATCAGCTGCAGATTCCCCGTGCACAGGGGGGATCCTCCCGCAGCACGGCACTGTTGTACCACACTGCATGCAGACTTATTCAGCTCTGTAGCTAGAACAATTCACATGCCTGCAGAGTCCAGGTTTTGTGCCATTTCCAGGGGCCAGTTGTGAGGAGCTGGGTAATTGGCATGCCAGGTCCATTTTTCCTCAAGGCTGCTCCCCCTTTCTATCCTGCAACTCCTGAGACATGGAATCTAGTGGTGTCTGGTGCACGTACCCCTCACCTGGAACCAGAGAGCATCCCCAAAACCTTACAGCTCCGGGGATGGGCTTCGTTCACGGCTTGTCTTCACAGCAGAGTTAACTCAGGCTCTAATTCAGGTGTTGCCCCTAACCTGGCTGTGATCCACACACAGAACTCCCTTATCTGAGCATGATGGTGCTTTACACCCAGCCTAGCTGGCCTGTCCTGGAATACAGCCTAAAGCCCAAGAGCTGTTAATATTTGGGCTGGTAACCTGCTCGCCTTGCAGAGTAGACACAAGCTAAACCACTTGGGTGCAGATAATCCTCCAATGCCTCTTCAGATTCCCCCACCCCCAGGGGACGAGCTGGACAGTCAAGTTCTCCCACAATTCACTGGGAAAGAACTTAATTGACTGCAGCACAAAGAATGATGAGATGTGCTTTCAGAAGTCTTAGCCCCACACTTAAGTGAGTGCAGCACCAATGGAGACTCAGCAACTCGGGCAGTTCTTTGCAGTGTGACCACTCACACCCGAGCTAGGCTAATACAGGCGCTGATCAGTTAAGTCTGACATGAACACATACCTTCAGAGAGCATTCTGGGCCTTCCCCTTCCCGTTCCCGTTCACAAGAATGCAGGACAGGCCAGAATGTGGCTGCAAACACTTTGCTGAAATAATACAAAGACTAAGGCAATAATAGCTGAAACCCAGGAAATAAAAAAAAATGAATATTAACTTTATTTTATCATAAAAACATGAGTTATTGCTATGTTGCCAGCTTTAACTATGAATTTCTTGGTTTCTCCTTCACTTCTCGCTCTCTGGCCCCTGCATCTACCATCTGAACTAATCCCCAATATAATCTCTTTTAATTCAATTTTTTTACTTTTCACAGAGCTCTAGGGATCAGTTTCACAGTTCAAAATTATTTGGCATTGGTTTGCTTAGCAAACATGAAAGTGATTTGTGCTAATTTTGTTCTCTTTATGAATATATGCAGAAATAAAGATCAGATCTAATTTGGACTCTATCCCAGATAAGACTGGAATACAAAATGGCTGAAACAGAGTGCGAATGCCAACCTCCAGCACAAACGTGCTCAAAATATAGTGAGGAAGGGAAGGCAGTCTTGCGAAAGAGTAAAGCAATGACTGTTCAGTGGCATTTTATGGCAAAGGCTGGAAAATAGGATAGAGGCAAAGGATAGAGGCAGAAAGAAGAAATTAAAGGGAGATCAAAGTTGGGGAGACTAATGGAGAGTAAAACAACCCGTGTCCCAACTGACAGTTTGAACAGACAAACTAGCATTTAGAATTTATTCCATTCTAAATAATCCAAAAGCCACTAATTTGCCATTTTCTTTTTTAAAAGAACTTATTCCTAGAATAGAAAGTTAGAAATTAGATAAAAATTGACAGGAGCATTAGATAACCCTTTTCAAGAGGATGAACAATTATTGTACTTTGGGTAGTTGAAATAATACTGCAAATCAAAGACAAGCTCTAGTTTGTATGAACGATTGATGCAACAGGATCAATATCTTCTTCCAGAACTGATGTCAGGCAGAGTGTCAAGAAACAAGTGGTCAAATGCACTTTTAATAAACTCAAATAAAGAACAATAATGAAACTATCAAAACAACTTCTATACAAATCAGGCAGTGTCTGCACTTTAACTGCTGAAACAATGGCAACGGAACCCTAATCGAGTCAATTTTCTCCTGAAAATGATTACTAAATTGCTGACGTTTTGTCAGCCAGGTGATATCAATGTGAAAAGCTCAAAGTTAAGGAGGTAACTTACTATCTATTGTCTCGGGAAAAAACAGGCTTTTATCTTTTGTTGTGTAAAGTACATCTGGGAGAAAAAAGCCATTCTACCAGCAGCCAGGCAAAACTCATGCAGCGTCCAAGGAGGGAAATGAGTCCAGCTGTTTCCAGCGTATGGGTTCATTAGTCCTATGGGTTTTGACTCTCATTGGTTTTAGTAGCGCTGTGAACTAAATAAATTTGGGTGAACTCCTGGGTTTATTAAAGCCAATGGGAATTTTGTGTCTGACTTCAGAAGAGTCAGAATTTCACCCTTTATGGTTAGTGTGACAAGGAGATAAGCAGGTGTTTGAATGTAATGGACATGCAGGATTCTCCATTCCTTGAACTCTTTAAAGCAACATTTGGTGTCTTCCTAAAAGATGTTCTAGGCTTGATGCAGAAATTACTGGGTGAGCTTTTATGCCCTGTTATTAAGGAGATCAGCCTAGCTGGCCTTAAAATCTATGAATCAAATCAAAAGAAAAGCCAAGGAATAGAACCCAACAGTCCTGACTTCCCGTCTCATTCTCCACTCTCTGCCTACATTAGCTAAAGTTAAGGCTCCTACCTATCAGGAGATCTGAATTAGAAATACTGCTATCAAAATCTCCACCCACAGTCTAATATTTGACAATGGCTAACTCCTCTTGACTTCCATGGATTGTATCCTACAGTTTAATTTTCCAAAATGCTAAACAACTATATCAATGAAATAATCACAGTCACAGCTAAGATCTGGCAGCATGACTAGCAACTTAAGCACCCTTACACCAGATTGTGTAACTTTCACAAATCCACAATTCAACACATTGTAGATATTCTAGACATGAAATAGCGTATTATTTACATTCATTAAAAGGTATAATAGACTTCCATGTGGGACTGGGCCAAAAAAAATCTCATCTTATTTTTAAATTAAACCGGCATTGTTTTCTCTCTCATACACATTCTGTGCTAGAGGGAAATTTACCTATAAAGGTCAAACAAGTAAGAAACACAGAGTCTGAGTAACTGAGTTCTATCCAGCTGAAGAAAGTATCTATCCACTCCAGGCTGTTTGTGAAGCGGGCCCAGAGCATGGAGTGCTCATAAATGCATAGTTTCTCCGCAGATATTCTGCTCACAGCCCCCACTAGTCTGTTCAGCCCCAATATCGGGATTAATTAGTGCATGTGAATATCAGTCGTAGACCATAAATTAGCCTGCTGCATCAGAATTCTAAAGTAAAACTGGGTAGACTAATAATTTGAATGGCCCAGCCTGTGATCAGTACGTGGAGATAGGGAAGACAAACACCCGGAACTATCCAGAACCCAGATATCCAGAAAATCCTGAACCTTGGTGGGTGGTGCTGAAGTCCAGTGGCACAAGCCCCATCTCCAATCATAACATACAATTTCCCTACACAAAACTGCTTTTCCTGTTAGGCCTCAAATTCAGTAAAAATCTTGCACTGCTGATACAACTAAAATTAGATCAGTGATAAAGATACAGATACTACGCAAGTCATCAAACTTGGATCTTTGTGAGATGTTGACTAACTTGAGATGTTGTAAAGATGCCTGGTGTTCAGAAGCACGAAGCACCCATCTTCTGAAAATCAGGACCATAAAAAGTATCTCAAAGGTGGACACCCAAAAATGGAGACACCCGAATTGCGAGTGTTTTCTGAAAAACTTGGCCTCTACTTTTAGCATCTAGATTCTGCCATCCCCCTATTGTTTCACATCTCAGCATCCTCTGCAGTGACCTGATGTTTGAATAAAAAGACAAAGAACCAAAAGTTGATTTAGGAAGATGTAATTCAGTGTGATGGATGGACCTTAAAAGATTTGTACATGTGGCTCAGGTTCGATGCTTATCTTATGTTACCCAAACCGCCTGGGTTTACAAATTTCACCCAAAGTGAATTTCTTCTGAGATTTCCAGTGCTTCCTGGTGCTAGCTGGGTCAGAAGTACCACTGGAACCCTCTCTCTAAGGTATATTGCACAGCAATATGTGACTACGTTTTCAGAAACCGAAGCTAGAGTGATGCCCACAGGTTTCTACACAGGAATGCCACCTGAAACTGTTCAACCCACTTGTCAGCGTGTCTTACACATCCCACTCTGTGCCCAATCCACAGAGGATGACAGTCTGTTGCAGATTTAAGCTAGCAACCATGGCTCTTTATCTGAAGGGGAACACTCTTGTGCTATTTGCTCTAGACATCTCCGGTTCAAATACCCAGATGGCCAAAATGGCCCTCTGTGGCTGGGGGTTGTAATCTGAGTGTGCAAAAAAACATTCAAGTCAAGAAAGTGGTACAATTTCGGAGGATGGTGGAAACTCCTTTGAAAAATGTATCCCATCAATGCCAAGATGAAACACCAGAAAAAAAGAAGCCAACTTTTTGGAACTTCAACATTCAGCATCCTGTCCTTGTGGGCTTAGTTGGGTTTGGGCCAAATCCCGAACTCCTAAGAGCAGACGGACGGGTCATGGGAAGGGAACATGCGCACGGGGGGGGGGGGGGGGTCCTCGCCCAGGTAACGCACAGTCTAAGAGCAGACAGACGGGTCATGGGAAGGGAACAATAAAAGGAATTTTCTATATGAACCAACAAGATGCACTGTGGGCACTCTTAAGAGTTCCGCATTAACAAGCTCGTCCCGTTATCAGGAAGGGCATGAAAACAAGTGAAGAAAACATGGACACAGTTTGAAGTCCAACAGGAAAACTACCCACCCAATGAGACTGGCAAGTCTTTATTCTTGTCTGGCAATCAGTACCTCTTCTTTTAAATGCCTATTCTCCACACATAGAGAAATTGCAGATGTCATCAGACCCTAACAGAGATGCCAGGCATAACAGTTTTTGACAAGACATGATAGAGTGCTCAAGTCAGCTCTCCAGCTTCTGTAAACCAACAATAAACAACAACTGCTTTACTGAACGGACCAACTGCAGTAGAAGAAAATTCTTCTCCTTATTACATGTCCTGAGGTGGTATTTAAGGAACATTTCCCAAGATCTGTCCCAGGCAGCCACTGGACTTCGTTTCTGTTTCAGACCTGGTGATATCTTTACAGCAGAACATGGTCACTGACAAGAGCTTTCAGAAAAATTAGCTGAATCAATATCGTAGTATGTATGTAGTCCATATACTTCCCTTTGGATTTTGTTTTCTTCCATAAGATAGACTCTGAATTAACTCTCCAGTAAAGAATCATGGCCGGCGGCAGTAAAAAGAAATGAAGTGTAAGCCTCGGGAGTTGTAATCCCTCTAAGCTATTGCCTAGGTCTGTTTTCATTCCTTCCTCACGAGATCTTTTGAGTGCTATTCATTTTAGAAGTTTTAAAAGAAAGTGCTAATGTTTTTATTGGAAGCTTTTAAAACCTTTAGTGAATGTTACAGTTTTTGGAAGGGTTCCAAGATTTCCCGTAGGGATGGTTTACAATCAGTCTAAACGTCTACCTTACTTCTCTCCTCACTCTCTATCGCACACCAAGAATTTGTAATCAACCACTCCGCAGAATGACTTGTTTTCCAAAGGGGATTGTTCCAGATTATTTATCCAGTTACAGAGACTGTACAGAACCTGGATAGGATTAACACAGGAAAATTTTTCTTCTATGTAAATTATTTGCAAATATTTTTTTAACCCCCATATTGTAGCCATGGTAACAGAGCTGTGCAAACTATTTTCCTCAAAATGGAAAACCCTGAAAAAATGCACTATTTTGAGTTAAAAATGCAATTTCCTCTGAAATCTTTTCTATCAGCAAATATTTTGCTGAAGTTTTTCGTGTTTTTTTTTCTTTCACTATTGGTTGCCAGAGGAAATGCCAGGGTGAGTTTTGTGGTTCAATTTCAATTTTCATTCTGGGTGGCTGAGTTAAGTCTCACGGTAAAAGTCACAGAGTATTTCTGCAGGTTCCCCGATTGGCTGAGGCTACCTGATTGAGCTCAGGTGGGCCAGCAGAGTCTATTTTGACTTGTGGAGCGAGGCTTCGGTGGGATGGAGGAAGGAGACATGCTACCAAAAGATGCCATGGCTGGGAAAGGGCTTGGCTCTGCACCCCAAAGTCATTAGCAGACCTATAACTTCGCCTACCTAAGAAAGTACGACTAAGGTTTCTGTGAGAGGCCCTCTGGAAGACAAGGAGATTGGATGGCTACAGGGCCAGACTGGGCCTCATAGACTTAGTTTAAATAAGCAGACACATTTTGGGATGTTTCTCCAAACCGAACATCAGCCCTTTTGTGATCTGCCCATAAACTAGTTTCATAAGATTTTTCCCAGTCTTCAGGGCACTTCAGGGCCTTTATTGGTAGCATTGCGATTGGGAGGCTGCTTGCTGTGGTTTTCTTGTCCATTATGTAGCTTTTCTATTCTGAGGCACTGGTTTACCACGCCCTTTTGTATGTGGCTTTGCAATGAGAAGGCTGGTTTAGTGTGTGCGCTCGGATGCATTTGGCATTTCTTTCAATTTGTTGCCCTTGTACTCTTAGATGTGCAACAAGACTCACTTAGAGGAAAAGGAAATGACTAGTTCAGATTGTGAATTACAGCTGACAAAAGAAAATATGAACAATATAAAATACCCATCCCCACAGTCCATTAATCCAAGGTTGAAATCACCTTTTCATGTCCCATTCTCTAGTTTCTATGTAGCTCAATAACAGTTGGCTTGGGCTCAAGATCACCACTCACCTCCTTTCACAGTCCATAAATTCATAGATTTTGAGGTCAGAAGGAGCCAGTAGGATCATCTCGTCAGATTTCCTGCATAGCGTGGGCCACCGAATTTCATTAAGTGATTCCTGGAGCCCAGAACTCCAGGCTGAGCTAGACCAGATCTTCTAGAAAGACATCAAGAAATACATCAAGATTTCAAGTGGCACAGAATCCACCAGGGACCTTGGAAGGTTGTTCCAATGATTAACTACCCTGACTGCTAAAAAGGTGTGCTTTATTTCTAGTCTGACTTTGTCCAGCCATTGGAGCTTGTTATGACTTTGTCAGCTACACTGAACAACCCAGAAATCTTCAGATCTCATCAAAAATCCTTCCCCATATAGGTACTTATAAACTATGAACAAGTTACCTCTTAACCTTCTCGTGGATTGAACTTTGTTAAACTCTCACTATAAAGCAGGTTTTCCAGACCTTGAATCATTCCTGTAGCTCTTTTCTGAGCCGTTTCCCATTTGTCAACATCCTTTTCAAAGTGTTAAAACCAGAACTGGACACTATATTCCAATCATGGTCTCACTAACACCTCATATAGTAGTAATACCATATCCCTACTCCTGGGCAAGATTCTGCTATGCACAACATTCAAGTTATAGCAGCGTACTGGGAGCTCATGTTCATTTGGTTGCCACCATGACCCTGAAATCCTAGAAATGTAACCTACATCTCTTCCTCCTAGACATATTGCATTTGCTGTATTAAACTAATGTTATTCAAGTGAGCCAGTTTACCAAGGGATCCTGATTACTCTGTAAAACTGCTCTGTTCCCATTATTACTTATCACTTCACCAAATTTTTATATCATCTGCAAACTTTGTCAGCAATAATTTTATATTTTCTTCCACATGTTTGATAAAGATATTGAATCACATTCGGTGCCACTAGAAATACCCCAACTGGACGATGATTCACCAGTTACAACTACTTTTTGAGATCTCTAGTTAGCCAGTTTGTAGTCTATTGAATATGGGCTACAATGTGAATTTTTATTGGCACGTCATATGGTAGTAAATCAAATCCCTCACAGAAGTCTAAGTATATTATGTGAACAGTTAATTTTGTAACAAAGCTTGTAAGCTCATCCAAAAAACAGTATCAAGTTTGTTTGACAAGACTTATTTTCCATAAAACCATGTTGTATAGCCAGGAAATTAAGGATAGCTTGGTGTTCTCCATTCTTCATCAACTATTCCCAAACCTGCACTGTTCTGTCTACCCTCTCACCTGCTATCAGCTACATGCACAGCATCCTCTCTCTTCCTCACCTCTGCTGCAAAGGAAGTCTGTGTGAATGAGTATTTGTTTACCCATGTAAATTATATGATTCTCTCTCTCTACTATGCTCCATTCTCTCACTAAAAGAAAACAATTAAACGTGACTACTGTTCCTTCTGCTTCTCCCCAACATTTTGTGGGAATGAAATTGTGCACAAAAATGTTTTTTGGAAATTTTAGCCGGTTCAGTGAGAAAAGTACACGTTGACATAAAATTGCATAGCCCAGTGAACTTTTGGGTGCACAAAATCACCTAGAATGGGATAGACATTTCTTTTTGCTTAGAACGTCACGTTTAACCCCGACCAAATCCTTATTTCTACACAGTAAAATGTCTCAACTATTTTATTTCACTACCAGCAATAAAGAAGAGTGAGGTTAGAATTCTACATTGTATTTTCTCAAAATGTTACCCTAATTAGCAGGCCTTGGATATTTGGTGGGAAATTACCTGCACATGGCTGCAGCCAGAGTAAATTAGTCACAAAGGCGCCGTTTAGCTTCAAGAAGATTTCGTATCAATATAAAAATATGTATTTGCCATAAGTTACCAGAGCTATTATCCTTTGCAAGAAAAACACTCAGGACATAACAGGCGTGGCGAGAAACATCTTCTTACACAATACAAATTTCTGTGCTGATCTAATAAATATAGAATAATAGAAGATCAGGGTTGGAAGAGACATCAGAAGGTCATCTAGTCCAACCCCCTGCTCAAAGTCCAACCCCAACTAAATCATCCCAGCCAGGGCTTTGTCAAGCCGGGCCTTAAAAACCTCTAAGGAAGGAGATTCCACCACCTCCCTAGGTAACCCATTCCAGTGCTTCACCACCCTCCTAGTGAAATAGTTTTTCCTAATATCCAGACCTCCCCCACTGCAACTTGAGACCATTTCTCCTTGTTCTGTCATCTGGTACCACAGAGAACAGCCGAGCTCCATCCTTTTTGGAACCCCCCTTCAGGTAGTTGAAAGCTGCTATCAAATCCCTCCTCACTCTTCTCTTTTGCAGACTAAATAAGCCCAGTCCCCTCAGCCTCTCCTTGTAAGTCCTTTGTCCCATCCACCTAATCATTTTCGTTGCCCTCCACTGGACTCTCTCCAATTTGTCCATATCCTTTCTGTAGTGCGGGGCCCAAATCTGGATGCAATACTCCAGATGTGGCCTTATCAGTGCCGAATAAAAGGGAATAATCACGTCCCTCGATGTGCTGGCAATGCTCCTACTAATGCAGCCCAATATACCGTTAGCCTTCTTGGCAACAAGGGCACACTGTTGACTCAAATCCATCTTATTATCCAATGTAATCCCCAAGTCCTTTTCTGCAGAACTGCCACTTAGCCAGTTGGTCCTCAGACCGTAGCAGTGCATGGGATTCTTTCATCCTAAGTGCAGGACTCTGCACTTGTCCTTGTTGAACCTCATCAGATTTCTTTTGGCCCAATCCTCCAATTTGTCTAGGTCCCTCTGGACCCTATCCCTACCTTCCAGTGTTTCTACCTCTCATCCGTGAAGTTGCTAAGGGTGCAATCCATCCCATCATCCAGATCATTAATGAAGATGTTAAACAAAACCAGCCCCAGGATAGACCCCTGGGGCACTCCGCTTGATACCGGCTGCCATCTATAAGTCAGTCTTTCACAGGACTGTGTGCAAGTAAAACTTCAGCTTCCATTACGCTTCCCAATGAAACCTTCCAGTTAAAGAAAACAACTTACAGTTTTGATGTAAAGTAGCTTGACAAACAATTATGCACAATTCCACTCTTGACCTTCTTTTACACCTTTATCCTATCACTTCCGACTGGGTGGTTCCCATTGCAATGAGTTAGCATTAGCTTTAGCCAGGATGGTGGGATTTCCAGCTTTCCCCAAGGATATATTTAATGCTCTTCTTTAGAATGAGGTGTGTGTGTTTGTGATGCTCTATGAGAACAAGTCTCTGATCCCCAGAGACAAAACAAATGGACATCTTGCTCATACAATGTGGTTTCCCATTATGCTCAAGCAGTCAGCATCCTAATGTTGCTCCTTCGTGCAGGAAAATCAGCATAATACTGCAGAATATGATGTCTGTCTAGCTGCCTGCTAACGTATTACTATTTTTTAAATTTATTCATTGTGTGGTTGCCTTTCACTCTCAATAAAAAGGCTAGATAATATTCTAACTATGCCAAGTCTGAGTATCTGGAATATTGAGCTAGTGATATGATTAAGTGGGACAAGATGGGTGAAGCAATATCTTTTATTGGATCAACTTCTCTTGGGTGAAAGAGACAAGTTTTTGCGCTTACACAGAGCTCTTCAGGTCTAAATGATGGGGTCTAAATTAGTTGTTACCAGTCAAGAAAGATTTTGAAGTCAGTGTGGATAAGTCTCTGAAAATGTCCACTCAATGTGCAGCAGTCAAAAAAGCGAACAGAATGTTAGGAACCGATGCGAAAGGGATAGATGATAAGACAGAAAATATCATAATGATACTATACGCCCACACCTTGAATACTGCCTGCAACTCTGGTCACCCTATCTCAAAAAAGACATATTAGAATTGGAGAAAGGGAACAAAAATGATAAGGGGTGTGGAACAGCTTCCCTATCAGGACTGGCTCTGGCTGTTTTGCCGCCCGAAGCAAAAACAAACAAACAAAACCCTGCGGGGCGGCCAGAGCCAGAGTGCAGCACTCCCTGTGCTGCAGACGTGCCCTGGGCAGCGGGGTGCGCGCCCTGGCTGGGGGGGGGAGGGAGTGTGTGGGAGAGAGAGAAGGGGGGTGGCCAGAGCTTCCTTCAGCGGGGCACTCGCCACGCGGCCCCTCCCACTGCACCGCCTGCCGGGAGAGCTCCGCGCCACTCCGGTCGGCCAGGAGGGAAGGACACAGGCTGCTTGCTGCAGACCTGGCACTGGCTGGGGCAAACGAAGCGCGCAGCCCGCTCCCAGCAAGGTGCTCCCCTCCTCCGCACCGCCGCCCCCTACAGAGCGGCCGGAGCGGTGAACCAAAAAAAAGAAAAGAAAAAAAAGGGTGGCCGTGCCACCCTAGGATTGGGCGGAATGCCGCCCCTTAGAATCTGCCGCCCCAAGCACAAGCTTGCTCGGCTGGTGCCTGGAGCCGGCCCTGTTCCCTGTGAGGAGAGCTTAAAGAGACGGGGCAGCTTAGAAAAGAGATAACTAAGGAGGGGGGATATGATAGAGCTCTACAAAATAATGACTGGTGTGGAGAAAGTGAAAAAAAAGGGTTATTTATCCCTTCACCTAACACATGAACCAGGGGACACTAAATAAAATTAATAGGCAGCAGGTTTAAAACTAACATAAGGAAGTACTTCTTCAGATAACACCTAATCAACCTGTCAAACTGTCCCCTGTTGCCAGGGGAAGTTGTGAATCTATAAATAGGTTCAAAAAAAGAATTAGATAAGTTCGTAGAGGATAGGTCCCTCAGTGGTGACTAGCCAAGATGATCAGGGATGCAGCCCCATGCTCTAGATGTTACTAAAGCTCTGATTGACAGAAGCTGGGGCTGGACAACAGGGGATGGCTGATTTCCCTGTTCTGTTCATTTCCTCTGAAGCATCTGGCACTAGACACTGTCAGAAAACAGGACACGGGGCTAGATGACCCATTGATCTGACCCAATCTGGCCATTCATATGTTCTGAGGTTTGGAAAAGATTACCTTCCACCAACAGAAGTTAGTCCAATAAAAGATATTACCTCATCTACCTTGCCTCTGTCATATCCTGGGACAAACACAGCTCAACAACACTAAACAATGATATGAGTAGTAAGCAAAATCCTACCAGTATTTAGCCTCAGTACGATACCATCAAAAGAACCTCCCAAATGGTCCCATCCACACTGCAATTGGCCCAATAGTGGGAAAAAAATTCTATCCTGGATTACATGAGTGTAACCCTCCTTTTGTCTGTATGAGAGGTTATTTCCTCCTTTCACGTACTACTGCCAATGAACAAAACACAAGCATACACTGAAGTAACTCTGTGGGTCTATCTGAAACTAAGAACAAGGCTCAGACAAAGGTCTCCATCTATCCTTAACTCACTCTTGCCGATACCAGGTATCCTGGGGGTGACTGAAACACGTTGAAAAGTAACACATTTCAGAGTTACTGAAATACTTGTGCACAAAAAGTTTCGGGTGAGGTGGCAGCTTTCATAGATATCATAGAATCATATCTGACTTGCTCTACCCAAACAAAAAGTGAGAACTCTGTTATTCTCCGACAGACTGGAAGGGACCTTGAGAGGTCATCTAGTCCAGTCCCCTGCACTCATGGCAGTATTATCTTACTCCTTTAACTTCAAACTTCCATTCTTTTCTTGGTTTAAGTCAAACATATACCATTATTTTTGTTACTATTGTTATTTTTAATAAGAGAACTATCTTGGTTACCAACATGGTGTTTTCGATTGATTGTAAATAGTAGATTTTACAGGAGATTCTGTTTATAAGGAATGATTTGGTGCTGTGTATAATGGAAAAGAACAGTCCACACCCACAGTTCGGTGCACGTGGACAGTTAACTTGCTTCTTGGGACACCGTCCAGTTCTCCTCAGGATGCAGAGAAGGCGGCACAGCTCAAGACAGTGCTGCACAGAAGCTTTGCTTTTCTGCAATGTCTATCTTCACTTCCCATGGACATGCCAACTGCCGGATCCCAAGAGCAGCAGTGTAATTCTGTGTTTTTGAGACAGAGCAAAAATACTCTGAAAGCAAAGAAATGTGAACGTAATCCTCCTGTCACCTCCCCAGCATGACTGTGTAGGAGGACAGACATTGTTCAAGGGCAGAAGTTAGGAGAAAAAAAATACCCAGAGATTGTAACTTCATTGAGGATTCAAAAGGCATAACAGTGCCAACTGGGTTTTTGATATTTGATGCTTCTATATTGTTCAGCTTCATTTTGGGGACTGAAAGGCAGGTGTTTTATACTTGTTACATAAAAGGGACATTGTAGGCATTCTGATTTAAAAGGGCTCTATTCAGCCGAAAATATCGACAACTCACTGCAGTAGCCATGAAACACTGTGAAACTTGACTCTGTATCCAGCCAACTGATTCATTCAAAAATCAGGACGCTGCATCCCCCACCTTGCTCCCACACAGCGTCGTCAGCGGAGTCCACTGATATCACAGACGTTGATCATATTCCATGTGCAGCAATGAGATAAAATTGTACCTCTTCATGTCTTAGAGAAAAGGACAAATTTAGCACTCAGGTTCAAAAGCACTTGCGAGTTTACACAACACTAGCTAGAACTGTGCTGCAGGGAGCAGGATGATTGGGGCTTAATTCTAGAGGACGACTGATGGTCTAGTGCCTAGTTCATTGACAGAGCTATGTATATTTAAAACAATAACTATAAACCCTCCAAAAACCCTCCCCAAGCAAAACACTCCAGTGCACACACAACTCTCCCCCAGGGCCGGGTGGGAGAGACAAAGAACAACACACGACAGCTCTTACTCCCATTGATGCACAACTGGGAAGCACTCAGGTACTGCAGTGATGAGGGCAGGATACAAACCTCTCCAGAGCAGAACAGAAGAATACCCAGCGCTTTAGAATGAAGATGAAATTACAATGCCACAACATTTGTCTTTTGAATGACACTGCAGTGAGAAATTCTAACAGACTCCTTCAAATATAGTATTTTTGCTACGACATACTATTTATTATTTGATGTCAAGTGGATTCTTTTTTCCCCCAGGTATGCCTCGTAATGCCAGCGAGAGTTATTTGGACTCCTGCTTTCATTCAGCTTGAAAATAAAAGACAAGCACAACATTGCCAACTCTCATGATTTTATCATGTCTTCCCATATTTTATGTCATCTAAAGCCCCAGCTCCTTGAGTCAGGTGATTTTGTGAGAATCTCAGCTTTTATGTTAAAAAAAGGTACATTTCTAGTCCTCGTGGCTACAGAGAAAAGCTGGAAAACATGACCCCCTAAAGTCACAAAAACCAGAAAGCAAACACAAATAACCCAGAATGGAGCATTTTTAAAAATCTCATGATTTTGAGGCACTGTAGCGGGATTCACTTAGGGGCCAGCTGGCCTGGTAGACAGGCCACAACTCAGTCTCCAAAACTCTGTGGGGCCTTGTGGGGCAACCTGGGGGCCTGGTGGAAAAGTTACAGCCTGTCCCTCTTTGGGTTCCCCCCAGTTGGACTTGGGCCATAGGGAAGGGAAGGGTAGCAGGGCCAGGGCCCTCCCTCTCCACTATGTCCCATCCCAGGGCCCAAGAGGAGACAGGGTTTGTTTCCATCCCTTCTAGCTGATACCCCAGACCAGTGTACCCTGGGCCACTTCCTGTCCCGCTCCCCTGGTGTTCTCTTCAGTTTGGGGCCTGGTCACAGCCCTCTGCTTCCCTCCTCATGCAGTGTGTTGTTCAAACAATGATTCAGACAGTTGGGGCTTCCCAGCTCCCTTCGCAGGGTTCAGTGATTCCCCCTTGTCCGGGAGAGAAAAAGGGGTCAGGCCCTTGGCTGCTTGATTGGGCCCTACCATCCTAAGTCCCCATGTAGAGAGTGCTAGGTTGACGGAAGATTTCTTAAGTGTAGGTACCATCTACATTGGAGAGCTACAGGGCACAGCTCTGCTGCCATAGCATTTTAAGTGAAAAGCCAGTGAAAATGAGGTTGGATCAGAGGCTAAAATAGGGAAAGAACAAGTTAAAAATCACTTAGACAAGTTAGATGTTTTCAAGTCACCAGGGCCTAATGAAATGCCTCCTAGAATACTCAAGGAGGTGAGTAAGGAGGTATCTGAGCCATTAACGATTATCTTCGAAAAGTCATGCAAGACGGGAGAGATTCCAGAGGACTGGAATAGGGCAAATATAGTGCCCATCTATAAAAAGGGGAATCAGGACAACCCAGGGAATCAGTAAGCCTAACTTCTGTACCCAGAAAGATAATGGAGCAAATAATTAAACAATCGATTTGCAAACACTTAGAAGATAATAAGGTGATAAGTAACAGTCAGAATGGATTTGTCAAGAACAAATGGTGTGAAACCGACCTGATAGCTTTCTTTGACAGGGTAACAAGCCTTGTGGATGGGAGGAAGTGATAGATGTGCTATATCTTGACTTTAGTAAGGCTTCTGATACTGTCTCGCTTGACCTCATAAACAAACTAGGGAAATACATGCTACATGGAGCTATTATAAGGTGGGTGCAAAACTGGTTGGAAAACCCGTTCCCAGAGAGTAATCATCAGTGGTTCACAGTCAAGCTGGAAGGGCGTATTAAGTGGGATCATGCAGGGATGGGTTCTGGGTCCAATTCTGTTTAATATCTTCATCATTGATTTAGATAATGGCATAGAGAGCACACTTATAAAGTTTGTGGACAATACCAAACTGGGAGGGGTTGCAAGTGCTTTGGAGGATAGGATTAAAATTCAAAATGATCTGGACAAACTGGAGAAATGGTCTGAAGAAAACAGGATGAAATTCAATACGCACAAATGCAAAGTGTCCCACTTAGGAAGGAACAATTAGTTGCACACATACAAAATGGGAAATGACTGCCTATGAGGGGGGAGTACTCCGGAAAGGAATAGGGGGGTCATAGTGGATCACAAGCTAAATATGAGTGACCAGTGTAACACTAATGCAAAAAAAGCAAACATCATTCTGGGATGTATTAGCAGGAGTGTTGTAAGCAAGACACGAAAAGTAATTCTTCCACTCTACTCTGTGCTGATTAGGCCTCACCTAAAGTACTGTGTCCAATTCTGGGCACCGCATTTCAGGAAAGATGTGGAGAAATTGGAGAAGGTCCAGAGAAGAGCAACAAAAATGATTAAAGGTCTAGAAAACATGACCTATGAGGGAAGAGTGAAAAAAATGGGTTTAGTCTGGAAAAGAGAAGACTGAGAGGGGACATGATATCAGTTTTCAAGTACATAAAAGATCGTTACAAGGAGGAGGGAGAAAACTTGTTCTTCTTAACCTCTGAGGGTAGGACAAGAAGCAATGGGTTTAAATTGCAGCAAGGGAGGTCTAGGTTGGACATTAGGAAATTCTTCCTAACTGTCAGGGTGGTTAAGCACTGGAATAAATGGCCTAGGGAGGTTGTGGAATCTCCATCACTGGAGATTTTTAAGAGCAGGTTAGACAAACACCTGCCAGGCGTGGTCTAGATAATACTGTCCTGCCTGGAACCTGAGAAACAATGGGTCTGATTCTCCACAGCCTCACACGTAGGGATTTGAAATGACACTAGGTGACTGCAGAGTAAGTGTGAAATGCTGCCCTTCTGGTTTAACAGCATTTCTCCTCCACTTACCACTCACTCTGAACAGTTGTATTAACCACACAAGGTGCCAGGCCATGGGGAGGCAGCCCTGGGGTTTCCAGCACATCGAGTTCTGAGCTGGGAGGAGAAAAATCCTGGGCTATAATCCTGGCTCCCATCTAGGGCTTTGGACATGTTCCCTAGCCCGTGTGCATCTCAGTTTCTCTATTCGTAAAACGGGTAGAAGAGCAGTTACCTCCCTACCCAACATGGATGCTATGAGGAGCTACAGAGAGGTCCCAATTCTAAAGTCTGGCCAAACTATGCCTGGGGCAGGACCTGCAGCATTAGGCAAAAGCAGCTTAATTACACAGCTGTGATTATCTGAGCGTGGGCTGCAGGTGAACTAGTTTAGCCTCTGGGGTAAGTTAGATTAGGGCTGCCCACAGCCAAAAGGAGAGGGTCTAGCAAGTGAAGATAGGAATCCCCAGGTGTACACAGGTGTGCCTGCTCTATAGTGCCCCCTCCAGGCCTCAGGTGGTTTGGCACACCTAGACTCAGTTTCCCTTCACCCAGAAGCTCCTAAATATGTCCACCCAAGCATGAGTCACATAACAACACCCCTTCTTGGGGACTGGTTTATTAATATACAGTAGCTTCAAACACGGTCTTTCTTCTGTGCTCTGACTTCATTTATCCACAGCACAGCACAAGATTTCAGTCTTTCCCCTTTGTGCTCTCTGTACACTCAGGCAACTCCTCTCTGAAGAAGCCCCCAACCCCTCAGCCCCAGCTCAACCAGTGCCCCAACTGCTTTTCTTTGTCTCCAGCAGCACTCCCCGGCTGTTCCCGAGTCTCCTTTTCCAGGAAGCTCTCCCCCGCCTCCTTCCTGTCCACTCGCTCTGCCTTATGAAGCCCAGATACTACCTGCCTTTTCAACCAATCAGCAGCAGGCAGGCAGTCACAGGTGCCTTCCCTTTCAATGAGGCCCCGTGACACCAGGTCTGCAGGGTACATGGCCCCTTTCCACCAGTGGCGCATCCGAGAGGCCTGAAGGAAGCGGGAGAAACAGGCACATTTTCACAAGTCTGCACAATTAATGGGAAGTGCTATTTACAGTCTAGTCATTGTTGTTATTGTTGTTCACTCTCTTTTTGCCTCATGACGCAACTTCAGTGCTTAAGTGAGCACATTTCCTTAGCAGGACAGAGAGAATGCCTCAGATTAGACGTGTCTAAAACAGACTCTAATCTTCCTTGCCAGCATCACAACAGAAAGCTAACTTTGACTGATGGGAGAGAAAAATGAATTATAACTATGTACACACGCACGTGTACTAACCTCCTGTCTTCGAGGCCTGTCAAGAACAGCCTCTTGCATTAGCATCAAACGGCTGACAAAATAAAGCAGATGAGATTGCACCACTTTACACTAATAAGCCATGTTACCTGATCACATTTTCCCCTAAGTGAGCAGAGCAGAGCTGATTGTATAGTTTTGCTCCCCATGATTATGAAGACAGAGAGTGAAGGGCACTGAAAAAACAGAATATCTACATTACACACACAGCCAAAGCATTCTTCCAGGAGAAGGCACTAGGAGACGAGAGACCTTGACAAATATATTTCTGCTTCCTTTCTTGCTATGGAAGTTTTATTTAGAAAATGACATTAAAAAACCCAGCAGCATGAAGTGTGTGTGCTCTGGTGCACCTCACTATCAGGCAGGCAGTCTCCAAAACATGCACACATCACCCGGTAACACAAAACCTGGCATTCCGGTTTTGTGGAGTGCACAGTCCGACGTTCGTGCACTCAGCCACAGCCTTCCCTCCCCCGACACGCCCTGTCCTCGGAGAGCTGTGTACGGTAGCTAGAGGCCACTCACGTAGGGAATCCCTCTCCGTAAGGGTACTTTGTGGTGTTGAAATGATGCTAGAATCTGCCCTAATGTGTGCAGTTATAACTCACCAAAATGCCGCAAGCTGTAGACACTCCCAGGCAGACATTATCTCCGAGCTTCTAAAGTGGTTTGCCATTGAAACCTGTATTGACGTCACATCTCACTGGTGCCAGGTGGGCTTGGAAACCATTAACTGAAATGTATCTCGGTGCATGCTGTTTGTAAGGGCACTGGCCACCCCTGCCCTCTGTGCACCGAGGGTCTGATTCTGGCCCCACTGCTGGGAAGGACCATTAGTTGCAGTGCCGGGCCTCCTGAGTCTCAGTGGTGTCAGGTTAGGACCAGGCCCTCTACCTGTAACATGAATGCTCTCTCGCACCACACCCATGCCAGCTGCTCCACATCTACTGCCCGTTGCTGAACTGGAGGCAATACGCTGGCGAGGACCTCCAGAAACTACAGCGGTTTCCTTTGCCCTCCTCAGCGTTCACTGCTTTGCCCCAGGAACTCCCACTCGCGCTTCTGGAAGCTTCGCATTTCTTCAAGTGAGAATAATTCCTGCACGTGGACAGGAACATGACCTGCGTGCTCATCCCAAACCACACCACACACTTCACAGCGCTGCACAGAGGTTCTGGGAAGATAGGCACTGTGATTTCTCTGAAGTATCATGTCACCCTCCCAAAGGGTAATGTACCCTGGCTTTCCAAGTCACTAGATGGCATCAGTAATAAGTAGCTCATTAGTCATTTCTCTGTATAAGCAGGGAAAGCACAGTGTACATGCAGAAACTGGGCTGGGGCTCTAGCGGAAGCTACATGTCACACACAATTAAGAGGAAAAGGGGATGTTTAAAAGGTGGGACACAGTCACATTCTTTAGGTAGTCTGGTTTCTTCCCCATTTCTCCCTCACTCTCTTAGCTGAGATAGGCATGCCAAAGCTTCCAGATTTGCAAACATAAATAACTCTGGGTGCGGTCTGGAGTTTTCATGCTCAGATTACTCAAAAATGACAGACTGGGTTTTCTTTAACCATTTCCTTCCCCCCCCCCACTCACAAAACAATCTCTCCACATCAGACCCAGGGGGACAATGTCTTGGACAGCTGTAAACTACTGGGAATAGAGACTACAGGCTCGACGCTGCAACTGCTGTGTGCATGGCACTCTCATTGACTTCAGAGGAAATTCCGCAAGGCTGCACCATTCCCTCCAGAACGCCACAGCCCCCAGGTATTTGCTCTCTCTGAAAGGTGGTTTGCTGGATCTTGTTTGATCTGGTCAGAGAACAACAATATCACGGCAAAGCTAGGTACAAGGCAGTAGCTGGCTTTTGTGGTTATTAAATGGTTCAGCTTTGCTTCAGTGGTTTAATCATTAGCAAAAGCTGTTTATTGTCTTAGCTAGTCTTGTGCCATAAACATCGTTCCTTAACTAGATTTACAGAAATGGCTCTCCTTATTCTTGTAGGCAGTGTTGTAGCCACATTGGTCCCAGGATATTAGAGAGACACGGTGGGTGAGGGAATCTCTTTTATTGGACCAACCTCTGTTGGTGAGAGAGACTAGCCTTCAAGCTTACTCCGAGCTGAAGAACAGCTTGTCTCTCTCACCAACGAAAGGGGTCCAATAAAAGAGATTCCCTCACCCACCTTGTCTCTGGTTAATCTTGACAACTCTGATAAAACCAAGCAATGTAACAACTCCTTTTGCTTGTATCACTTGCCATGAGTTAGTCTGAGTAACAGGAATGAAGAGAATGGTTTATTATTATTATTAGGTTATCCTTTTTGGGGGGAAGAAGGGAAGATTTGCTGTCTGGATCCAAACTCTTCCCTCCATCATGTTCAGATTGAAACGTGTGAACATGCACCACATGGAACACAAGTGCATTGTTTTTCTTCACCTAATGAACTGCGGGAAGAATACTGCATAATTATTCATTTGGAAGAACGACTGCACTATGCGAGACACCAAAGCAGTGATGTTATTTGGCTAGCGCCCATCTCTGCGAATGCTGTCACAACAGTCTCCAAACTGTCACTTCAGCAACTGCCCCACACAGGAAAAACACATTTCTTCTAATTAGACCAAATTCTAGCTCCATGTTTGAAGAGTATAATTTGATCTTTTCACTAGAAACTCATTAAACACTTGAGTTTAATTACTAACATTTGCTTTAAAAATGCACTGAATTAGCTAGCAAGTGAGGAACTGCAGCTATTTCTCTAAAAAAACAGGAGTAC
This sequence comes from Trachemys scripta elegans, assembly GCF_013100865.1. NCBI lineage: Eukaryota > Metazoa > Chordata > Testudines > Emydidae > Trachemys > Trachemys scripta. The sequence continues at coordinate 1,751,071 of NC_048306.1, read as the reverse complement.
TTGTGGCACCTTAGAGACTAACAAATGTATTAGAGCATAAGCTTTCGTGGACTACAGCCCACTTCTTCGGATGCATCATTTTAGTTGCCCTTCTCTGAACCTTTTCTAGTGCCAGTATATCTTTTTTGAGATGAGGAGACCACATCTGTACGCAGTATTCAAGATGTGGGCGTAACATTGATTTATATAAGGGCAATAATATATTCTCTATCCCCTTTTTAATGATTCCTAACATCCTGTTTGCTTTTTTGATGGCCTCTGCACACTGCGTGGATGTCTTCAGAGAACTATCCACGATGACTCCAAGATCTTTTTCCTGATTCGTTGTAGCTAAATGAGCCCC